>NW_027259938.1:0-20139 GCF_045791955.1 Oncorhynchus clarkii lewisi
GCCCTTTTCCTCTCTTCCCCTCCACTCTCTCCAGCCCCTTCACTTTTCCTCTCTTCCCCTCCACTCCCTCCAGCCCACTGCCCTTTTCCTCTCTCTCCCTCCACTCTCTCCAGACCCTTTTCCTCTCTCCCCCTCCACTCCCTCCAGCCCCCTGCCCTTTTCCTCTTTCCCCCTCCAGTCTGTCCACCCCCCTGGCTTCCTCCTCTCTCACCCTCCACTCCCTCCAGCCCCTGCCCTTTTCCTCTCTCCCCCTCCACTCTCTCCAGCCCCCTGTCCCTTTTCCTCTCTTCCACTCCACTCTCTCCAGCCCACTGCCCTTTTCCTCTCTCCCCCTCCACTCTCTCCAGCCCCCTGCCCATTTCCTCTCTCCCCCTCCACTCGCTCCAGCCCCCTGCCCTTTTCCTCTCTTCCCCTCCACTCTCTCCAGCCCCTTCCCCTTTCCTCTCTCCCCCTCCACTCTCTCCAGACCCCTTTCCTCTCTCCCCCTCCACTCCCTCCAGCCCCTGCCCTTTTCCTCTCTCCCCCTCCACTCTTTCCAGACCCTTTTCCTCTCTCCCCCTCCACTCCCTCCAGCCCCCTGCCCTTTTCCTCTCTTCCCCTCCACTCTCTCCAGCCGCTTCCCTTTTCCTCTCTCCCCCTCCAGTCTGTCCACCCCCCTGGCTTCCTCCTCTCTCCCCCTCCACTCTCTCCAGGCCCTGCCCTTTTCCTCTCTTCCCCTCCACTCTCTCCAGCCACTGCCCTTTTCCTCTCTCCCCCTCCAATCTCTCCAGCCTCCTGCCCTTTTCCTCTCTTACCCTCCACTTTCTCCAGCCCCCTGCCCTTTTCCTCTCTCCCCCTCCGCTCTCTCCAGCCTCCTGCCCTTTTCCTTTCTTCCCCTCCACTCTCTCCAGCCCCCTGCCCTTTTCCTCTCTTCCCCTCCACTTTCTCCAGCCCCTGTCCCTTTCCTCTCTTCCCCTCCACTTTCTCCAGCCCCCTGTCCCTTTCCTCTCTTCCTCTCCACTTTATCCAGCCCCCTGTCCCTTTCCTCTCTTCCCCTCCACTTTCTCCAGCCCCCTGCTCCTTTCGTCTCTTCCCCTCCACTCTCTCCAGCCCCCTGCCCTTTTCCTCTCTTCCTCTCCACTCTCTCCAGCCCCTTTTCCTCTCTCCCCCTCCACTCTCTCCAGCCCCTTCCCTTTTCCTCTTTCCCCCTCCAGTCTGTCCACCCCCCTGGCTTCCTCCTCTCTCACCCTCCACTCCTTCCAGCCCCTGCCCTTTTCCTCTCTCCCCCTCCACTCTCTCCAGCCCCCTGTCCCTTTTCCTCTCTTCCCCTCCACTCTCTCCAGCCCACTGCCCTTTTCCTCTCTCCCCCTCCACTCTCCCCAGCCCCCTGCCCTTTTCCTCTCTTCCCCTCCACTCTCTCCAGCCCCTGCCCTTTTCCTCTCTTCCCCTCCACTCTCTCCAGCCCCTTCCCTTTTCCTCTCTCCCCCTCCATTCTGTCCACCCCCCTGGCTTCCTCCTCTCTCCCCCTCCACTCTCTCCAGCCTCCTGCCCTTTTCCTCTCTTCCCCTCCACTCTCTCCAGCCCCTTCCCTTTTCCTCTCTCCCCCTCCAGTCTGTCCACCCCCCTGGCTTCCTCCTCTCTCCCCCTCCACTCCCTCCAGCCCCCTGCCCTTTTCCTCTCTTCCCCTCCACTCTCTCCAGCCCCTTCCCTTTTCCTCTCTCCCCCTCCAGTCTGTCCACCCCCCTGGCTTCCTCCTCTCTCCCCCTCCACTTTCTCCAGCCCCCTGCCCTTTTCCTCTCTCCCCCTCCGCTCTCTCCAGCCTCCTGCCCTTTTCCTTTCTTCCCCTCCACTCTCTCCAGCCCCCTGCCCTTTTCCTCTCTTCCCCTCCACTTTCTCCAGCCCCTGTCCCTTTCCTCTCTTCCCCTCCACTTTCTCCAGCCCCCTGTCCCTTTCCTCTCTTCCTCTCCACTTTATCCAGCCCCCTGTCCCTTTCCTCTCTTCCCCTCCACTTTCTCCAGCCCCCTGCTCCTTTCGTCTCTTCCCCTCCACTCTCTCCAGCCCCCTGCCCTTTTCCTCTCTTCCTCTCCACTCTCTCCAGCCCCTTTTCCTCTCTCCCCCTCCACTCTCTCCAGCCCCTTCCCTTTTCCTCTTTCCCCCTCCAGTCTGTCCACCCCCCTGGCTTCCTCCTCTCTCACCCTCCACTCCTTCCAGCCCCTGCCCTTTTCCTCTCTCCCCCTCCACTCTCTCCAGCCCCCTGTCCCTTTTCCTCTCTTCCCCTCCACTCTCTCCAGCCCACTGCCCTGTTCCTCTCTCCCCCTCCACTCTCTCCAGCCCCCTGCCCTTTTCCTCTCTTCCCCTCCACTCTCTCCAGCCCCTGCCCTTTTCCTCTCTTCCCCTCCACTCTCTCCAGCCCCTTCCCTTTTCCTCTCTCCCCCTCCATTCTGTCCACCCCCCTGGCTTCCTCCTCTCTCCCCCTCCACTCTCTCCAGCCTCCTGCCCTTTTCCTCTCTTCCCCTCCACTCTCTCCAGCCCCTTCCCTTTTCCTCTCTCCCCCTCCAGTCTGTCCACCCCCCTGGCTTCCTCCTCTCTCCCCCTCCACTCCCTCCAGCCCCCTGCCCTTTTCCTCTCTTCCCCTCCACTCTCTCCAGCCCCTTCCCTTTTCCTCTCTCCCCCTCCAGTCTGTCCACCCCCCTGGCTTCCTCCTCTCTCCCCCTCCACTCTCTCCAGCCTCCTGCCCTTTTCCTCTCTTCCCCTCCACTCCCTCCAGCCCCTGCCCTTTTCCTCTCTCCCCCTCCACTCTTTCCAGACCCTTTTCCTCTCTCCCCCTCCACTCCCTCCAGCCCCCTGCCCTTTTCCTCTCTTCCCCTCCACTCTCTCCAGCCCCTTCCCTTTTCCTCTCTTCCCCTCCACTCTCTCCAGCCCCTTCCCTTTTCCTCTCTCCCCCTCCAGTCTGTCCACCCCCCTGGCTTCCTCCTCTCTCCCCCTCCACTCTCTCCAGCCCCTGCCCTTTTCCTCTCTTCCCCTCCACTCTCTCCAGCCCACTGCCCTTTTCCTCTCTCCCCCTCCACTCTCTCCAGCCCCTGCCCTTTTCCTCTCTTCCCCTCCACTCTCTCCAGCCCCTGCCCTTTTCCTCTCTCCCCCTCCACTCTCTCCAGCCACTGCCCTTTTCCTCTTTCCCCCTCCAGTCTGTCCACCCCCCTGGCTTCCTCCTCTCTCACCCTCCACTCCTTCCAGCCCCTGCCCTTTTCCTCTCTCCCCCTCCACTCTCTCCAGCCCCCTGTCCCTTTTCCTCTCTTCCCCTCCACTCTCTCCAGCCCACTGCCCTTTTCCTCTCTCCCCCTCCACTCTCCCCAGCCCCCTGCCCTTTTCCTCTCTTCCCCTCCACTCTCTCCAGCCCCTGCCCTTTTCCTCTCTTCCCCTCCACTCTCTCCAGCCCCTTCCCTTTTCCTCTCTCCCCCTCCATTCTGTCCACCCCCCTGGCTTCCTCCTCTCTCCCCCTCCACTCTCTCCAGCCTCCTGCCCTTTTCCTCTCTTCCCCTCCACTCTCTCCAGCCCCTTCCCTTTTCCTCTCTCCCCCTCCAGTCTGTCCACCCCCCTGGCTTCCTCCTCTCTCCCCCTCCACTCCCTCCAGCCCCCTGCCCTTTTCCTCTCTTCCCCTCCACTCTCTCCAGCCCCTTCCCTTTTCCTCTCTCCCCCTCCAGTCTGTCCACCCCCCTGGCTTCCTCCTCTCTCCCCCTCCACTTTCTCCAGCCCCCTGCCCTTTTCCTCTCTCCCCCTCCGCTCTCTCCAGCCTCCTGCCCTTTTCCTTTCTTCCCCTCCACTCTCTCCAGCCCCCTGCCCTTTTCCTCTCTTCCCCTCCACTTTCTCCAGCCCCTGTCCCTTTCCTCTCTTCCCCTCCACTTTCTCCAGCCCCCTGTCCCTTTCCTCTCTTCCTCTCCACTTTATCCAGCCCCCTGTCCCTTTCCTCTCTTCCCCTCCACTTTCTCCAGCCCCCTGCTCCTTTCGTCTCTTCCCCTCCACTCTCTCCAGCCCCCTGCCCTTTTCCTCTCTTCCTCTCCACTCTCTCCAGCCCCTTTTCCTCTCTCCCCCTCCACTCTCTCCAGCCCCTTCCCTTTTCCTCTTTCCCCCTCCAGTCTGTCCACCCCCCTGGCTTCCTCCTCTCTCACCCTCCACTCCTTCCAGCCCCTGCCCTTTTCCTCTCTCCCCCTCCACTCTCTCCAGCCCCCTGTCCCTTTTCCTCTCTTCCCCTCCACTCTCTCCAGCCCACTGCCCTGTTCCTCTCTCCCCCTCCACTCTCTCCAGCCCCCTGCCCTTTTCCTCTCTTCCCCTCCACTCTCTCCAGCCCCTGCCCTTTTCCTCTCTTCCCCTCCACTCTCTCCAGCCCCTTCCCTTTTCCTCTCTCCCCCTCCATTCTGTCCACCCCCCTGGCTTCCTCCTCTCTCCCCCTCCACTCTCTCCAGCCTCCTGCCCTTTTCCTCTCTTCCCCTCCACTCTCTCCAGCCCCTTCCCTTTTCCTCTCTCCCCCTCCAGTCTGTCCAACCCCCTGGCTTCCTCCTCTCTCCCCCTCCACTCCCTCCAGCCCCCTGCCCTTTTCCTCTCTTCCCCTCCACTCTCTCCAGCCCCTTCCCTTTTCCTCTCTCCCCCTCCAGTCTGTCCACCCCCCTGGCTTCCTCCTCTCTCCCCCTCCACTCTCTCCAGCCTCCTGCCCTTTTCCTCTCTTCCCCTCCACTCCCTCCAGCCCCTGCCCTTTTCCTCTCTCCCCCTCCACTCTTTCCAGACCCTTTTCCTCTCTCCCCCTCCACTCCCTCCAGCCCCCTGCCCTTTTCCTCTCTTCCCCTCCACTCTCTCCAGCCCCTTCCCTTTTCCTCTCTTCCCCTCCACTCTCTCCAGCCCCTTCCCTTTTCCTCTCTCCCCCTCCAGTCTGTCCACCCCCCTGGCTTCCTCCTCTCTCCCCCTCCACTCTCTCCAGCCCCTGCCCTTTTCCTCTCTTCCCCTCCACTCTCTCCAGCCCACTGCCCTTTTCCTCTCTCCCCCTCCACTCTCTCCAGCCCCTGCCCTTTTCCTCTCTTCCCCTCCACTCTCTCCAGCCCCTGCCCTTTTCCTCTCTCCCCCTCCACTCTCTCCAGCCCCCTGCCCTTTTCCTCTCTCCCCCTCCGCTCTCTCCAGCCTCCTGCCCTTTTCCTCTCTTCCCCTCCACTCTCTCCAGCCCCCTGCCCTTTTCCTCTCTCCCCCTCCGCTCTCTCCAGCCTCCTGCCCTTTTCCTCTCTTCCCCTCCACTCTCTCCAGCCCCCTGCCCTTTTCCTCTCTTCCCCTCCACTTTCTCCAGCCCCCTGTCCCTTTCCTCTCTTCCCCTCCACTTTCTCCAGCCCCCTGTCCCTTTCCTCTCTTCCTCACCACTTTATCCAGCCCCCTGTCCCTTTCCTCTCTTCCCCTCCACTTTCTCCAGCCCCCTGCTCCTTTCCTCTCTTCCCCTCCACTCTCTCCAGCCCCCTGCCCTTTTCCTCTCTTCCCCTCCACTCTCTCCAGCCCCTTCCCTTTTCCTCTCTTCCCCTCCCCTCTCTCCAGCCCCTTCCCTTTTCCTCTTTCCCCCTCCAGTCTGTCCACCCCCCTGGCTTCCTCCTCTCTCCCCCTCCACTCTCTCCAGCCCCTTCCCTTTTCCTCTCTTCCCCTCCACTCTCTCCAGCCCACTGCCCTTTTCCTCTCTCCCCCTCCACTCTCTCCAGACCCTTTTCCTCTCTTCCCCTCCACTCTCCAGCCCCCTGTCCCTTTCCTCTCTTCCCCTCCACTCCCTCCAGCCCCTTCCCTTTTCCTCTCTTCCCCTCCACTCTCTCCAGCCCACTGCCCTTTTCCTCTCTCCCCCTCCACTCGCTCCAGCCTCCTGCCCTTTTCCTCTCTTCCCCTCCACTCTCTCCAGCCCCTTCCCTTTTCCTCTCTCCCCCTCCACTCTCTCCAGACCCCTTTCCTCTCTCCCCCTCCACTCCCTCCAGCCCCTGCCCTTTTCCTCTCTCCCCCTCCACTCTTTCCAGACCCTTTTCCTCTCTCCCCCTCCACTCCCTCCAGCCCCCTGCCCTTTTCCTCTCTTCCCCTCCACTCTCTCCAGCCGCATCCCTTTTCCTCTCTCCCCCTCCAGTCTGTCCACCCCCCTGGCTTCCTCCTCTCTCCCCCTCCACTCTCTCCAGGCCCTGCCCTTTTCCTTTCTTCCCCTCCACTCTCTCCAGCCACTGCCCTTTTCCTCTCTCCCCCTCCGCTCTCTCCAGCCTCCTGCCCTTTTCCTCTCTTACCCGCCACTTTCTCCAGCCCCCTGCCCTTTTCCTCTCTCCCCCTCCGCTCTCTCCAGCCTCCTGCCCTTTTCCTTTCTTCCCCTCCACTCTCTCCAGCCCCCTGCCCTTTTCCTCTCTTCCCCTCCACTTTCTCCAGCCCCTGTCCCTTTCCTCTCTTCCCCTCCACTTTCTCCAGCCCCCTGTCCCTTTCCTCTCTTCCTCTCCACTTTATCCAGCCCCCTGTCCCTTTCCTCTCTTCCCCTCCACTTTCTCCAGCCCCCTGCTCCTTTCGTCTCTTCCCCTCCACTCTCTCCAGCCCCCTGCCCTTTTCCTCTCTTCCTCTCCACTCTCTCCAGCCCCTTTTCCTCTCTCCCCCTCCACTCCCTCCAGCCCCTTCCCTTTTCCTTTTTCTCCCTCCAGTCTGTCCACCCCCCTGGCTTCCTCCTCTCTCACCCTCCACTCCTTCCAGCCCCTGCCCTTTTCCTCTCTCCCCCTCCACTCTCTCCAGCCCCCTGTCCCTTTTCCTCTCTTCCCCTCCACTCTCTCCAGCCCCTGCCCTTTTCCTCTCTTCCCCTCCACTCTCTCCAGCCCCTTCCCTTTTCCTCTCTCCCCCTCCATTCTGTCCACCCCCCTGGCTTCCTCCTCTCTCCCCCTCCACTCTCTCCAGCCTCCTGCCCTTTTCCTCTCTTCCCCTCCACTCTCTCCAGCCCCTTCCCTTTTCCTCTCTCCCCCTCCAGTCTGTCCACCCCCCTGGCTTCCTCCTCTCTCCCCCTCCACTCCCTCCAGCCCCCTGCCCTTTTCCTCTCTTCCCCTCCACTCTCTCCAGCCCCTTCCCTTTTCCTCTCTCCCCCTCCAGTCTGTCCACCCCCCTGGCTTCCTCCTCTCTCCCCCTCCACTCTCTCCAGCCCACTGCCCTTTTCCTCTCTCCCCCTCCACTCTCTCCAGACCCTTTTCCTCTCTTCCCCTCCACTCCCTCCAGCCCCTTCCCTTTTCCTCTCTTCCCCTCCACTCTCTCCAGCCCACTGCCCTTTTCCTCTCTCCCCCTCCACTCCCTCCAGCTCCCTGGCTTCCTCCTCTCTCCCCCTCCACTTTCTCCAGCCCCCTGTCCCCTTCCTCTCTTCCCCTCCACTTTCTCCAGCCCCCTGTCCCTTTCCTCTCTTCCTCTCCACTTTATCCAGCCCCTTTTCCTCTCTCCCCCTCCACTCCCTCCAGCCCCCTGCCCTTTTCCTCTCTTCCCCTCCAGTCTGTCCACCCCCCTGGCTTCCTCCTCTCTTCCCCTCCACTCTCTCCAGCCCCTTCCCTTTTCCTCTCTCCCCCTCCACTCTCTCCAGACCCCTTTCCTCTCTCCCCCTCCACTCCCTCCAGCCCCTGCCCTTTTCCTCTCTCCCCCTCCACTCTTTCCAGACCCTTTTCCTCTCTCCCCCTCCACTCCCTCCAGCCCCCTGCCCTTTTCCTCTCTTCCCCTCCACTCTCTCCAGCCGCATCCCTTTTCCTCTCTCCCCCTCCAGTCTGTCCACCCCCCTGGCTTCCTCCTCTCTCCCCCTCCACTCTCTCCAGGCCCTGCCCTTTTCCTTTCTTCCCCTCCACTCTCTCCAGCCACTGCCCTTTTCCTCTCTCCCCCTCCGCTCTCTCCAGCCTCCTGCCCTTTTCCTCTCTTACCCGCCACTTTCTCCAGCCCCCTGCCCTTTTCCTCTCTCCCCCTCCGCTCTCTCCAGCCTCCTGCCCTTTTCCTTTCTTCCCCTCCACTCTCTCCAGCCCCCTGCCCTTTTCCTCTCTTCCCCTCCACTTTCTCCAGCCCCTGTCCCTTTCCTCTCTTCCCCTCCACTTTCTCCAGCCCCCTGTCCCTTTCCTCTCTTCCTCTCCACTTTATCCAGCCCCCTGTCCCTTTCCTCTCTTCCCCTCCACTTTCTCCAGCCCCCTGCTCCTTTCGTCTCTTCCCCTCCACTCTCTCCAGCCCCCTGCCCTTTTCCTCTCTTCCTCTCCACTCTCTCCAGCCCCTTTTCCTCTCTCCCCCTCCACTCCCTCCAGCCCCTTCCCTTTTCCTTTTTCTCCCTCCAGTCTGTCCACCCCCCTGGCTTCCTCCTCTCTCACCCTCCACTCCTTCCAGCCCCTGCCCTTTTCCTCTCTCCCCCTCCACTCTCTCCAGCCCCCTGTCCCTTTTCCTCTCTTCCCCTCCACTCTCTCCAGCCCCTGCCCTTTTCCTCTCTTCCCCTCCACTCTCTCCAGCCCCTTCCCTTTTCCTCTCTCCCCCTCCATTCTGTCCTCTCTCCCCCTCCACTCCCCCCACCCCCCTGGCTTCCTCCTCTCTCCCCCTCCACTCTCTCCAGCCTCCTGCCCTTTTCCTCTCTTCCCCTCCACTCTCTCCAGCCCCTTCCCTTTTCCTCTCTCCCCCTCCAGTCTGTCCACCCCCCTGGCTTCCTCCTCTCTCCCCCTCCACTCCCTCCAGCCCCCTGCCCTTTTCCTCTCTTCCCCTCCACTCTCTCCAGCCCCTTCCCTTTTCCTCTCTCCCCCTCCAGTCTGTCCACCCCCCTGGCTTCCTCCTCTCTCCCCCTCCACTCTCTCCAGCCTCCTGCCCTTTTCCTCTCTTCCCCTCCACTCCCTCCAGCCCCTGCCCTTTTCCTCTCTCCCCCTCCACTCTGTCCAGACCCTTGTCCTCTCTCCCCCTCCACTCCCTCCAGCCCCCTGCCCTTTTCCTCTCTTCCCCTCCACTCTCTCCAGCCCCTTCCTTTTTCCTCTCTTCCCCTCCACTCTCTCCAGCCCCTTCCCTTTTCCTCTCTCCCCCTCCAGTCTGTCCACCCCCCTGGCTTCCTCCTCTCTCCCCCTCCACTCTCTCCAGCCCCTGCCCTTTTCCTCTCTTCCCCTCCACTCTCTACAGCCCACTGCCCTTTTCCTCTCTCCCCCTCCACTCTCTCCAGCCCCTGCCCTTTTCCTCTCTTCCCCTCCACTCTCTCCAGCCCCTGCCCTTTTCCTCTCTCCCCCTCCACTCTCTCCAGCCACTGCCCTTTTCCTCTCTCCCCCTCCGCTCTCTCCAGCCTCCTGCCCTTTTCCTCTCTTCCCCTCCACTCTCTCCAGCCCCCTGCCCTTTTCCTCTCTCCCCCTCCGCTCTCTCCAGCCTCCTGCCCTTTTCCTCTCTTCCCCTCCACTCTCTCCAGCCCCCTGCCCTTTTCCTCTCTTCCCCTCCACTTTCTCCAGCCCCCTGTCCCTTTCCTCTCTTCCCCTCCACTTTCTCCAGCCCCCTGTCCCTTTCCTCTCTTCCCCTCCACTTTCTCCAGCCCCCTGCTCCTTTCCTCTTTTCCCCTCCACTCTCTCCAGCCCCCTGCCCTTTTCCTCTCTTCCCCTCCACTCTCTCCAGCCCCTTCCCTTTTCCTCTCTTCCCCTCCCCTCTCTCCAGCCCCTTCCCTTTTCCTCTTTCCCCCTCCAGTCTGTCCACCCCCCTGGCTTCCTCCTCTCTCCCCCTCCACTCTCTCCAGCCCCTTCCCTTTTCCTCTCTTCCCCTCCACTCTCTCCAGCCCACTGCCCTTTTCCTCTCTCCCCCTCCACTCTCTCCAGACCCTTTTCCTCTCTTCCCCTCCACTCCCTCCAGCCCCTTCCCTTTTCCTCTCTTCCCCTCCACTCTCTCCAGCCCACTGCCCTTTTCCTCTCTCCCCCTCCACTCCCTCCAGCTCCCTGGCTTCCTCCTCTCTCCCCCTCCACTTTCTCCAGCCCCCTGTCCCTTTCCTCTCTTCCCCTCCACTTTCTCCAGCCCCCTGTCCCTTTCCTCTCTTCCTCTCCACTTTATCCAGCCCCTTTTCCTCTCTCCCCCTCCACTCCCTCCAGCCCCCTGCCCTTTTCCTCTCTTCCCCTCCAGTCTGTCCACCCCCCTGGCTTCCTCCTCTCTCCCCCTCCACTCCCTCCAGCCCCCTGCCCTTTTCCTCTCTTCCCCTCCACTCTCTCCAGCCCCTTCCCTTTTCCTCTCTCCCCCTCCAGTCTGTCCACCCCCCTGGCTTCCTCCTCTCTCCCCCTCCACTCTCTCCAGCCTCCTGCCCTTTTCCTCTCTTCCCCTCCACTCCCTCCAGCCCCTGCCCTTTTCCTCTCTCCCCCTCCACTCTTTCCAGACCCTTTTCCTCTCTCCCCCTCCACTCCCTCCAGCCCCCTGCCCTTTTCCTCTCTTCCCCTCCACTCTCTCCAGCCCCTTCCCTTTTCCTCTCTTCCCCTCCACTTTCTCCAGCCCCTTCCCTTTTCCTCTCTCCCCCTCC
This sequence comes from Oncorhynchus clarkii lewisi, assembly GCF_045791955.1. Taxonomy (NCBI): domain Eukaryota; kingdom Metazoa; phylum Chordata; class Actinopteri; order Salmoniformes; family Salmonidae; genus Oncorhynchus; species Oncorhynchus clarkii. Next base: position 10,475 of record NW_027259938.1, read on the forward strand.
AGTCTGTCCACCCCCCTGGCTTCCTCCTCTCTCCCCCTCCACTCTCTCCAGCCCCTGCCCTTTTCCTCTCTTCCCCTCCACTCTCTCCAGCCCACTGCCCTTTTCCTCTCTCCCCCTCCACTCTCTCCAGCCCCTGCCCTTTTCCTCTCTTCCCCTCCACCCCCTCCAGCCCCTGCCCTTTTCCTCTCTCCCCCTCCACTCTCTCCAGCCACTGCCCTTTTCCTCTCTCCCCCTCCGCTCTCTCCAGCCTCCTGCCCTTTTCCTCTCTTCCCCTCCACTCTCTCCAGCCCCCTGCCCTTTTCCTCTCTTCCCCTCCGCTTTCTCCAGCCCCCTGTCCCTTTCCTCTCTTCCCCTCCACTTTCTCCAGCCCCCTGTCCCTTTCCTCTCTTCCTCACCACTTTATCCAGCCCCCTGTCCCTTTCCTCTCTTCCCCTCCACTTTCTCCAGCCCCCTGCTCCTTTCCTCTCTTCCCCTCCACTCTCTCCAGCCCCCTGCCCTTTTCCTCTCTTCCCCTCCACTCTCTCCAGCCCCTTCCCTTTTCCTCTCTTCCCCTCCCCTCTCTCCAGCCCCTTCCCTTTTCCTCTTTCCCCCTCCAGTCTGTCCACCCCCCTGGCTTCCTCCTCTCTCCCCCTCCACTCTCTCCAGCCCCTTCCCTTTTCCTCTCTTCCCCTCCACTCTCTCCAGCCCACTGCCCTTTTCCTCTCTCCCCCTCCACTCTCTCCAGACCCTTTTCCTCTCTTCCCCTCCACTCTCTCCAGCCCCATGTCCCTTTCCTCTCTTCCCCTCCACTCCCTCCAGCCCCTTCCCTTTTCCTCTCTTCCCCTCCACTCTCTCCAGCCCACTGCCCTTTTCCTCTCTCCCCCTCCACTCTCTCCAGCTCCCTGGCTTCCTCCTCTCTCCCCCTCCACTTTCTCCAGCCCCCTGTCCCTTTCCTCTCTTCCGCTCCACTTTCTCCAGCCCCCTGTCCCTTTCCTCTCTTCCTCTCCACTTTATCCAGCCCCCTGTCCCTTTCCTCTCTCCCCCTCCACTCTCTCCAGCCCACTGCCCTTTTCCTCTCTTCCCCTCCACTCCCTCCAGCCCCCTGCCCTTTTCCTCTCTCCCCCTCCACTCTCTCCAGCCGACTGCCCTTTTCGTCTCTCCCCCTCCACTCTCTCCAGACCCTTTTCCTCTCTCCCCCTCCACTCCCTCCAGCCCCCTGCCCTTTTCCTCTCTTCCCCTCCACTCTCTCCAGCCCCTGCCCTTTTCCTCTCTTCCCCTCCACTCTCTCCAGCCCCTTCCCTTTTCCTCTCTCCCCCCCCAGTCTGTCCACCCCCTGGCTTCCTCCTCTCTCCCCCTCCACTCTCTCCAGCCTCCTGCCCTTTTCCTCTCTTCCCCTCCACTCTCTCCAGCTCCCTGGCTTCCTCCTCTCTCCCCCTCCACTTTCTCCAGCCCCCTGTCCCTTTCCTCTCTTCCCCTCCACTTTCTCCAGCCCCCTGTCCCTTTCCTCTCTTCCTCTCCACTTTCTCCAGCCCCCTGTCCTTTTCCTCTCTCCCCCTCCACTCTCTCCAGCCCACTGCCCTTTTCCTCTCTTCCCCTCCACTCCCTCCAGCCCCCTGCCCTTTTCCTCTCTCCCCCTCCACTCTCTCCAGCCCACTGCCCTTTTCCTCTCTCCCCCTCCACTCTCTCCAGACCCTTTTCCTCTCTCCCCCTCCACTCGCTCCAGCCCCCTGCCCTTTTCCTCTCTTCCCCTCCACTCTCTCCAGCCCCTTCCCTTTTCCTCTCTCCCCCTCCAGTCTGTCCACCCCCCCTGGCTTCCTCCTCTCTCCCCCTCCACTCTCTCCAGCCTCCTGCCCTTTTCCTCTCTTCCCCTCCACTCTCTCCAGCCCCCTGCCATTTTCCTCTCTCCCCCTCCACTCTCTCCAGACCCTTTTCCTCTCTCCCCCTCCACTCCCTCCAGCCCCCTGCCCTTTTCCTCTCTCCCCCTCCACTCTCTCCAGACCCTTTTCCTCTCTCCCCCTCCACTCTCTCCAGCCCCCTGCCCTTTTCCTCTCTTCCTCTCCACTCTCTCCAGCCCCTTTTCCTCTCTCCCCCTCCACTCCCTCCAGCCCCTTCCCTTTTCCTTTTTCTCCCTCCAGTCTGTCCACCCCCCTGGCTTCCTCCTCTCTCACCCTCCACTCCTTCCATCCCCTGCCCTTTTCCTCTCTCCCCCTCCACTCTCTCCAGCCCCCTGTCCCTTTTCCTCTCTTCCCCTCCACTCTCTCCAGCCCACTGCCCTTTTCCTCTCTCCCCCTCCACTCTCTCCAGCCCCCTGCCCTTTTCCTCTCTTCCCCTCCACTCTCTCCAGCCCCTGCCCTTTTCCTCTCTTCCCCTCCACTCTCTCCAGCCCCTTCCCTTTTCCTCTCTCCCCCTCCAGTCTGTCCACCCCCCTGGCTTCCTCCTCTCTCCCCCTACACTCCCTCCAGCCCCCTGCCCTTTTCCTCTCTTCCCCTCCACTCTCTCCAGCCCCTTCCCTTTTCCTCTCTCCCCCTCCAGTCTGTCCACCCCCCTGGCTTCCTCCTCTCTCCCCCTCCACTCTCTCCAGCCTCCTGCCCTTTTCCTCTCTTCCCCTCCACTCCCTCCAGCCCCTGCCCTTTTCCTCTCTCCCCCTCCACTCTTTCCAGACCCTTGTCCTCTCTCCCCCTCCACTCCCTCCAGCCCCCTGCCCTTTTCCTCTCTTCCCCTCCACTCTCTCCAGCCTCCTGCCCTTTTCCTCTCTTCCCCTCCACTCTCTCCAGCCCCTTCCCTTTTCCTCTCTCCCCCTCCAGTCTGTCCACCCCCCTGGCTTCCTCCTCTCTCCCCCTCCACTCCCTCCAGCCCCCTGCCCTTTTCCTCTCTCCCCCTCCACTCCCTCCAGCCCCCTGCCCTTTTCCTCTCTTCCCCTCCACTCTCTCCAGCCCCTGCCCTTTTCCTCTCTTCCCCTCCACTCTCTCCAGCCCCTACCCTTTTCCTCTCTCCCCCTCCATTCTGTCCACCCCCCTGGCTTCCTCCTCTCTCCCCCTCCACTCTCTCCAGCCTCCTGCCCTTTTCCTCTCTTCCCCTGCACTCCCTCCAGCCCCTGCCCTTTTCCTCTCTCCCCCTCCACTCTTTCCAGACCCTTGTCCTCTCTCCCCCTCCACTCCCTCCAGCCCCCTGCCCTTTTCCTCTCTTCCCCTCCACTCTCTCCAGCCCCTTCCCTTTTCCTCTCTTCCCCTCCACTCTCTCCAGCCCCTTCCCTTTTCCTCTCTCCCCCTCCAGTCTGTCCACCCCCCTGGCTTCCTCCTCTCTCCCCCTCCACTCTCTCCAGCCCCTGCCCTTTTCCTCTCTTCCCCTCCACTCTCTACAGCCCACTGCCCTTTTCCTCTCTCCCCCTCCACTCTCTCCAGCCCCTGCCCTTTTCCTCTCTTCCCCTCCACTCTCTCCAGCCCCTGCCCTTTTCCTCTCTCCCCCTCCACTCTCTCCAGCCACTGCCCTTTTCCTCTCTCCCCCTCCGCTCTCTCCAGCCTCCTGCCCTTTTCCTCTCTTCCCCTCCACTCTCTCCAGCCCCCTGCCCTTTTCCTCTCTCCCCCTCCGCTCTCTCCAGCCTCCTGCCCTTTTCCTCTCTTCCCCTCCACTCTCTCCAGCCCCCTGCCCTTTTCCTCTCTTCCCCTCCACTTTCTCCAGCCCCCTGTCCCTTTCCTCTCTTCCCCTCCACTTTCTCCAGCCCCCTGTCCCTTTCCTCTCTTCCTCACCACTTTATCCAGCCCCCTGTCCCTTTCCTCTCTTCCCCTCCACTTTCTCCAGCCCCATGCTCCTTTCCTCTCTTCCCCTCCACTCTCTCCAGCCCCCTGCCCTTTTCCTCTCTTCCCCTCCACTCTCTCCAGCCCCTTCCCTTTTCCTCTCTTCCCCTCCCCTCTCTCCAGCCCCTTCCCTTTTCCTCTTTCCCCCTCCAGTCTGTCCACCCCCCTGGCTTCCTCCTCTCTCCCCCTCCACTCTCTCCAGCCCCTTCCCTTTTCCTCTCTTCCCCTCCACTCTCTCCAGCCCACTGCCCTTTTCCTCTCTCCCCCTCCACTCTCTCCAGACCCTTTTCCTCTCTTCCCCTCCACTCCCTCCAGCCCTTTCCCTTTTCCTCTCTTCCCCTCCACTCTCTCCAGCCCACTGCCCTTTTCCTCTCTCCCCCTCCACTCCCTCCAGCTCCCTGGCTTCCTCCTCTCTCCCCCTCCACTTTCTCCAGCCCCCTGTCCCTTTCCTCTCTTCCCCTCCACTTTCTCCAGCCCCCTGTCCCTTTCCTCTCTTCCTCTCCACTTTATCCAGCCCCTTTTCCTCTCTCCCCCTCCACTCCCTCCAGCCCCCTGCCCTTTTCCTCTCTTCCCCTCCAGTCTGTCCACCCCCCTGGCTTCCTCCTCTCTCCCCCTCCACTCCCTCCAGCCCCCTGCCCTTTTCCTCTCTTCCCCTCCACTCTCTCCAGCCCCTTCCCTTTTCCTCTCTCCCCCTCCAGTCTGTCCACCCCCCTGGCTTCCTCCTCTCTCCCCCTCCACTCTCTCCAGCCTCCTGCCCTTTTCCTCTCTTCCCCTCCACTCCCTCCAGCCCCTGCCCTTTTCCTCTCTCCCCCTCCACTCTTTCCAGACCCTTTTCCTCTCTCCCCCTCCACTCCCTCCAGCCCCCTGCCCTTTTCCTCTCTTCCCCTCCACTCTCTCCAGCCCACTGCCCTTTTCCTCTCTCCCCCTCCACTCTCTCCAGCCCCTGCCCTTTTCCTCTCTTCCCCTCCACCCCCTCCAGCCCCTGCCCTTTTCCTCTCTCCCCCTCCACTCTCTCCAGCCACTGCCCTTTTCCTCTCTCCCCCTCCGCTCTCTCCAGCCTCCTTCCCTTTTCCTCTCTTCCCCTCCACTCTCTCCAGCCCCCTGCCCTTTTCCTCTCTTCCCCTCCGCTTTCTCCAGCCCCCTGTCCCTTTCCTCTCTTCCCCTCCACTTTCTCCAGCCCCCTGTCCCTTTCCTCTCTTCCTCACCACTTTATCCAGCCCCCTGTCCCTTTCCTCTCTTCCCCTCCACTTTCTCCAGCCCCCTGCTCCTTTCCTCTCTTCCCCTCCACTCTCTCCAGCCCCCTGCCCTTTTCCTCTCTTCCCCTCCACTCTCTCCAGCCCCTTCCCTTTTCCTCTCTTCCCCTCCCCTCTCTCCAGCCCCTTCCCTTTTCCTCTTTCCCCCTCCAGTCTGTCCACCCCCCTGGCTTCCTCCTCTCTCCCCCTCCACTCTCTCCAGCCCCTTCCCTTTTCCTCTCTTCCCCTCCACTCTCTCCAGCCCACTGCCCTTTTCCTCTCTCCCCCTCCACTCTCTCCAGACCCTTTTCCTCTCTTCCCCTCCACTCTCTCCAGCCCCCTGTCCCTTTCCTCTCTTCCCCTCCACTCCCTCCAGCCCCTTCCCTTTTCCTCTCTTCCCCTCCACTCTCTCCAGCCCACTGCCCTTTTCCTCTCTCCCCCTCCACTCCCTCCAGCTCCCTGGCTTCCTCCTCTCTCCCCCTCCACTTTCTCCAGCCCCCTGTCCCTTTCCTCTCTTCCCCTCCACTTTCTCCAGCCCCCTGTCCCTTTCCTCTCTTCCTCTCCACTTTATCCAGCCCCCTGTCCCTTTCCTCTCTCCCCCTCCACTCTCTCCAGCCCACTGCCCTTTTCCTCTCTTCCCCTCCACTCCCTCCAGCCCCCTGCCCTTTTCCTCTCTCCCCCTCCACTCTCTCCAGCCGACTGCCCTTTTCGTCTCTCCCCCTCCACTCTCTCCAGACCCTTTTCCTCTCTCCCCCTCCACTTCCTCCAGCCCCCTGCCCTTTTCCTCTCTTCCCCTCCACTCTCTCCAGCCCCTGCCCTTTTCCTCTCTTCCCCTCCACTCTCTCCAGCCCCTTCCCTTTTCCTCTCTCCCCCCCCAGTCTGTCCACCCCCTGGCTTCCTCCTCTCTCCCCCTCCACTCTCTCCAGCCTCCTGACCTTTTCCTCTCTTCCCCTCCACTCTCTCCAGCTCCCTGGCTTCCTCCTCTCTCCCCCTCCACTTTCTCCAGCCCCCTGTCCCTTTCCTCTCTTCCCCTCCACTTTCTCCAGCCCCCTGTCCCTTTCCTCTCTTCCTCTCCACTTTCTCCAGCCCCCTGTCCTTTTCCTCTCTCCCCCTCCACTCTCTCCAGCCCACTGCCCTTTTCCTCTCTTCCCCTCCACTCCCTCCAGCCCCCTGCCCTTTTCCTCTCTCCCCCTCCACTCTCTCCAGCCCACTGCCCTTTTCCTCTCTCCCCCTCCACTCTCTCCAGACCCTTTTCCTCTCTCCCCCTCCACTCTCTCCAGCCCACTGCCCTTTTCCTCTCTTCCCCTCCACTCCCTCCAGCCCCCTGCCCTTTTCCTCTCTCCCCCTCCACTCGCTCCAGCCCCCTGCCCTTTTCCTCTCTTCCCCTCCACTCTCTCCAGCCCCTTCCCTTTTCCTCTCTCCCCCTCCAGTCTGTCCACCCCCCCTGGCTTCCTCCTCTCTCCCCCTCCACTCTCTCCAGCCTCCTGCCCTTTTCCTCTCTTCCCCTCCACTCTCTCCAGCCCCCTGCCCTTTTCCTCTCTCCCCCTCCACTCTCTCCAGACCCTTTTCCTCTCTCCCCCTCCACTCCCTCCAGCCCCCTGCCCTTTTCCTCTCTCCCCCTCCACTCTCTCCAGACCCTTTTCCTCTCTCCCCCTCCACTCGCTCCAGCCCCCTGCCCTTTTCCTCTCTTCCCCTCCACTCTCTCCAGCCCCTTCCCTTTTCCTCTCTCCCCCTCCAGTCTGTCCACCCCCTGGCTTCCTCCTCTCTCCCCCTCCACTCTCTCCAGCCCCTGCCATTTTCCTCTCTTCCCCTCCACTCTCTCCAGCCCACTGCCCTTTTCCTCTCTTCCCCTCCCCTCCACTCTCTCCAGCCCCCTTCCCTTTTCCTCTTTCCCCCTCCAGTCTGTCCACCCCCCTGGCTTCCTCCTCTCTCCCCCTCCACTCCCTCCAGCCCCCTGCCCTTTTCCTCTCTCCCCCTCCACTCCCTCCAGCCCCCTGCCCTTTTCCTCTCTTCCCCTCCACTCTCTCCAGCCCCTGCCCTTTTCCTCTCTTCCCCTCCACTCTCTCCAGCCCCTTCCCTTTTCCTCTCTCCCCCCCCATTCTGTCCACCCCCCTGGCTTCCTCCTCTCTCCCCCTCCACTCTCTCCAGCCTCCTGCCCTTTTCCTCTCTTCCCCTCCACTCCCTCCAGCCCCTGCCCTTTTCCTCTCTCCCCCTCCACTCTTTCCAGACCCTTGTCCTCTCTCCCCCTCCACTCCCTCCAGCCCCCTGCCCTTTTCCTCTCTTCCCCTCCACTCTCTCCAGCCCCTTCCCTTTTCCTCTCTTCCCCTCCACTCTCTCCAGCCCCTTCCCTTTTCCTCTCTCCCCCTCCAGTCTGTCCACCCCCCTGGCTTCCTCCTCTCTCCCCCTCCACTCTCTCCAGCCCCTGCCCTTTTCCTCTCTTCCCCTCCACTCTCTACAGCCCACTGCCCTTTTCCTCTCTCCCCCTCCACTCTCTCCAGCCCCTGCCCTTTTCCTCTCTTCCCCTCCACTCTCTCCAGCCCCTGCCCTTTTCCTCTCTCCCCCTCCACTCTCTCCAGCCACTGCCCTTTTCCTCTCTCCCCCTCCGCTCTCTCCAGCCTCCTGCCCTTTTCCTCTCTTCCCCTCCACTCTCTCCAGCCCCCTGCCCTTTTCCTCTCTCCCCCTCCGCTCTCTCCAGCCTCCTGCCCTTTTCCTCTCTTCCCCTCCACTCTCTCCAGCCCCCTGCCCTTTTCCTCTCTTCCCCTCCACTTTCTCCAGCCCCCTGTCCCTTTCCTCTCTTCCCCTCCACTTTCTCCAGCCCCCTGTCCCTTTCCTCTCTTCCTCACCACTTTATCCAGCCCCCTGTCCCTTTCCTCTCTTCCCCTCCACTTTCTCCAGCCCCATGCTCCTTTCCTCTCTTCCCCTCCACTCTCTCCAGCCCCCTGCCCTTTTCCTCTCTTCCCCTCCACTCTCTCCAGCCCCTTCCCTTTTCCTCTCTTCCCCTCCCCTCTCTCCAGCCCCTTCCCTTTTCCTCTTTCCCCCTCCAGTCTGTCCACCCCCCTGGCTTCCTCCTCTCTCCCCCTCCACTCTCTCCAGCCCCTTCCCTTTTCCTCTCTTCCCCTCCACTCTCTCCAGCCCACTGCCCTTTTCCTCTCTCCCCCTCCACTCTCTCCAGACCCTTTTCCTCTCTTCCCCTCCACTCCCTCCAGCCCCTTCCCTTTTCCTCTCTTCCCCTCCACTCTCTCCAGCCCACTGCCCTTTTCCTCTCTCCCCCTCCACTCCCTCCAGCTCCCTGGCTTCCTCCTCTCTCCCCCTCCACTTTCTCCAGCCCCCTGTCCCTTTCCTCTCTTCCCCTCCACTTTCTCCAGCCCCCTGTCCCTTTCCTCTCTTCCTCTCCACTTTATCCAGCCCCTTTTCCTCTCTCCCCCTCCACTCCCTCCAGCCCCCTGCCCTTTTCCTCTCTTCCCCTCCAGTCTGTCCACCCCCCTGGCTTCCTCCTCTCTCCCCCTCCACTCCCTCCAGCCCCCTGCCCTTTTCCTCTCTTCCCCTCCACTCTCTCCAGCCCCTTCCCTTTTCCTCTCTCCCCCTCCAGTCTGTCCACCCCCCTGGCTTCCTCCTCTCTCCCCCTCCACTCTCTCCAGCCTCCTGCCCTTTTCCTCTCTTCCCCTCCACTCCCTCCAGCCCCTGCCCTTTTCCTCTCTCCCCCTCCACTCTTTCCAGACCCTTTTCCTCTCTCCCCCTCCACTCCCTCCAGCCCCCTGCCCTTTTCCTCTCTTCCCCTCCACTCTCTCCAGCCCCTTCCCTTTTCCTCTCTTCCCCTCCACTTTCTCCAGCCCCTTCCCTTTTCCTCTCTCCCCCTCCAGTCTGTCCACCCCCCTGGCTTCCTCCTCTCTCCCCCTCCACTCTCTCCAGCCCCTGCCCTTTTCCTCTCTTCCCCTCCACTCTCTCCAGCCCACTGCCCTTTTCCTCTCTCCCCCTCCACTCTCTCCAGCCCCTGCCCTTTTCCTCTCTTCCCCTCCACCCCCTCCAGCCCCTGCCCTTTTCCTCTCTCCCCCTCCACTCTCTCCAGCCACTGCCCTTTTCCTCTCTCCCCCTCCGCTCTCTCCAGCCTCCTTCCCTTTTCCTCTCTTCCCCTCCACTCTCTCCAGCCCCCTGCCCTTTTCCTCTCTTCCCCTCCGCTTTCTCCAGCCCCCTGTCCCTTTCCTCTCTTCCCCTCCACTTTCTCCAGCCCCCTGTCCCTTTCCTCTCTTCCTCACCACTTTATCCAGCCCCCTGTCCCTTTCCTCTCTTCCCCTCCACTTTCTCCAGCCCCCTGCTCCTTTCCTCTCTTCCCCTCCACTCTCTCCAGCCCCCTGCCCTTTTCCTCTCTTCCCCTCCACTCTCTCCAGCCCCTTCCCTTTTCCTCTCTTCCCCTCCCCTCTCTCCAGCCCCTTCCCTTTTCCTCTTTCCCCCTCCAGTCTGTCCACCCCCCTGGCTTCCTCCTCTCTCCCCCTCCACTCTCTCCAGCCCCTTCCCTTTTCCTCTCTTCCCCTCCACTCTCTCCAGCCCACTGCCCTTTTCCTCTCTCCCCCTCCACTCTCTCCAGACCCTTTTCCTCTCTTCCCCTCCACTCTCTCCAGCCCCCTGTCCCTTTCCTCTCTTCCCCTCCACTCCCTCCAGCCCC
>NW_027259939.1:0-20076 GCF_045791955.1 Oncorhynchus clarkii lewisi
GATCTTCAGTCAGAAGACAGCCGTGAGGAGTCCTATTAGTCCAGCTGACATTCAGTCAGAAGACAGCCGTGAGGAGTCCTATTAGTCCAGCTGACATTCAGTCAGAAGACAGCTGTGAGGAGTCCTATTAGTCCAGCTGACATTCAGTCAGAAGACAGCTGTGAGGAGTCCTATTAGTCCAGCTGACATTCAGTCAGAAGACAGCTGTGAGGAGTCCTATTAGTCCAGCTGATCTTCAGTCAGAAGACAGCTGTGAGGAGTCCTATTAGTCCAGCTGACATTCAGTCAGAAGACAGCTGTGAGGAGTCCTATTAGTCCAGCTGATCTTCAGTCAGAAGACAGCTGTGAGGAGTCCTATTAGTCCAGCTGATCTTCAGTCAGAAGACAGCTGTGAGGAGTCCTATTAGTCCAGCTGATCTTCAGTCAGAAGACAGCCGTGAGGAGTCCTATTAGTCCAGCTGATCTTCAGTCAGAAGACAGCTGTGGAGTCCTATTAGTCCAGCTGATCTTCAGTCAGAAGACAGCTGTGAGGAGTCCTATTAGTCCAGCTGACTTCAGTCAGAAGACAGCTGTGAGGAGTCCTATTAGTCCAGCTGATCTTCAGTCAGAAGACAGCCGTGAGGAGTCCTATTAGTCCAGCTGATCTTCAGTCAGAAGACAGCCGTGAGGAGTCCTATTAGTCCAGCTGACCTTCAGTCAGAAGACAGCTGTGAGGAGTCCTATTAGTCCAGCTGACCTTCAGTCAGAAGACAGCTGTGAGGAGTCCTATTAGTCCAGCTGATCTTCAGTCAGAAGACAGCTGTGAGGAGTCCTATTAGTCCAGCTGATCTTCAGTCAGAAGACAGCCGTGAGGAGTCCTATTAGTCCAGCTGATCTTCAGTCAGAAGACAGCTGTGAGGAGTCCTATTAGTCCAGCTGATCTTCAGTCAGAAGACAGCTGTGAGGAGTCCTATTAGTCCAGCTGATCTTCAGTCAGAAGACAGCTGTGAGGAGTCCTATTAGTCCAGCTGATCTTCAGTCAGAAGACAGCTGTGAGGAGTCCTATTAGTCCAGCTGATCTTCAGTCAGAAGACAGCTGTGTCCAGCTGAGTCAGAAGACAGCTGTGAGGAGTCCTATTAGTCCAGCTGATCTTCAGTCAGAAGACAGCTGTGAGGAGTCCTATTAGTCCAGCTGATCTTCAGTCAGAAGACAGCTGTGAGGAGTCCTATTAGTCCAGCTGATCTTCAGTCAGAAGACAGCCGTGAGGAGTCCTATTAGTCCAGCTGATCTTCAGTCAGAAGACAGCTGTGAGGAGTCCTATTAGTCCAGCTGATCTGATTCAGTCAGAAGACAGCTGTGAGGAGTCCTATTAGTCCAGCTGATCTTCAGTCAGAAGACAGCTGTGAGGAGTCCTATTAGTCCAGCTGATCTTCAGTCAGAAGACAGCTGTGAGGAGTCAGCTATTAGTCCAGCTGATCTTCAGTCAGAAGACAGCTGTGAGGAGTCCTATTAGTCCAGCTGATCTTCAGTCAGAAGACAGCTGTGAGGAGTCCTATTAGTCCAGCTGATCTTCAGTCAGAAGACAGCTGTGAGGAGTCCTATTAGTCCAGCTGATCTTCAGTCAGAAGACAGCTGTGAGGAGTCCTATTAGTCCAGCTGATCTTCAGTCAGAAGACAGCTGTGAGGAGTCCTATTAGTCCAGCTGATCTTCAGTCAGAAGACAGCTGTGAGGAGTCCTATTAGTCCAGCTGATCTTCAGTCAGAAGACAGCTGTGAGGAGTCCTATTAGTCCAGCTGATCTTCAGTCAGAAGACAGCTGTGAGGAGTCCTATTAGTCCAGCTGATCTTCAGTCAGAAGACAGCTGTGAGGAGTCCTATTAGTCCAGCTGATCTTCAGTCAGAAGACAGCTGTGAGGAGTCCTATTAGTCCAGCTGATCTTCAGTCAGAAGACAGCTGTGAGGAGTCCTATTAGTCCAGCTGATCTTCAGTCAGAAGACAGCCGTGAGGAGTCCTATTAGTCCAGCTGATCTTCAGTCAGAAGACAGCCGTGAGGAGTCCTATTAGTCCAGCTGATCTTCAGTCAGAAGACAGCTGTGAGGAGTCCTATTAGTCCAGCTGACCTTCAGTCAGAAGACAGCTGTGAGGAGTCCTATTAGTCCAGCTGATCTTCAGTCAGAAGACAGCTGTGAGGAGTCCTATTAGTCCAGCTGACCTTCAGTCAGAAGACAGCTGTGAGGAGTCCTATTAGTCCAGCTGATCTTCAGTCAGAAGACAGCTGTGAGGAGTCCTATTAGTCCAGCTGATCTTCAGTCAGAAGACAGCTGTGAGGAGTCCTATTAGTCCAGCTGACCTTCAGTCAGAAGACAGCTGTGAGGAGTCCTATTAGTCCAGCTGATCTTCAGTCAGAAGACAGCTGTGAGGAGTCCTATTAGTCCAGCTGATCTTCAGTCAGAAGACAGCTGTGAGGAGTCCTATTAGTCCAGCTGATCTTCAGTCAGAAGACAGCTGTGAGGAGTCCTATTAGTCCAGCTGACCTTCAGTCAGAAGACAGCTGTGAGGAGTCCTATTAGTCCAGCTGATCTTCAGTCAGAAGACAGCTGTGAGGAGTCCTATTAGTCCAGCTGATCTTCAGTCAGAAGACAGCCGTGAGGAGTCCTATTAGTCCAGCTGATCTTCAGTCAGAAGACAGCTGTGAGGAGTCCTATTAGTCCAGCTGATCTTCAGTCAGAAGACAGCTGTGAGGAGTCCTATTAGTCCAGCTGATCTTCAGTCAGAAGACAGCTGTGAGGAGTCCTATTAGTCCAGCTGATCTTCAGTCAGAAGACAGCTGTGAGGAGTCCTATTAGTCCAGCTGATCTTCAGTCAGAAGACAGCTGTGAGGAGTCCTATTAGTCCAGCTGATCTTCAGTCAGAAGACAGCTGTGAGGAGTCCTATTAGTCCAGCTGATCTTCAGTCAGAAGACAGCTGTGAGGAGTCCTATTAGTCCAGCTGATCTTCAGTCAGAAGACAGCCGTGAGGAGTCCTATTAGTCCAGCTGATCTTCAGTCAGAAGACAGCTGTGAGGAGTCCTATTAGTCCAGCTGATCTTCAGTCAGAAGACAGCTGTGAGGAGTCCTATTAGTCCAGCTGATCTTCAGTCAGAAGACAGCTGTGAGGAGTCCTATTAGTCCAGCTGATCTTCAGTCAGAAGACAGCTGTGAGGAGTCCTATTAGTCCAGCTGATCTTCAGTCAGAAGACAGCTGTGAGGAGTCCTATTAGTCCAGCTGATCTTCAGTCAGAAGACAGCTGTGAGGAGTCCTATTAGTCCAGCTGATCTTCAGTCAGAAGACAGCTGTGAGGAGTCCTATTAGTCCAGCTGATCTTCAGTCAGAAGACAGCTGTGAGGAGTCCTATTAGTCCAGCTGATCTTCAGTCAGAAGACAGCTGTGAGGAGTCCTATTAGTCCAGCTGATCTTCAGTCAGAAGACAGCCGTGAGGAGTCCTATTAGTCCAGCTGATCTTCAGTCAGAAGACAGCTGTGAGGAGTCCTATTAGTCCAGCTGATCTTCAGTCAGAAGACAGCTGTGAGGAGTCCTATTAGTCCAGCTGATCTTCAGTCAGAAGACAGCTGTGAGGAGTCCTATTAGTCCAGCTGATCTTCAGTCAGAAGACAGCTGTGAGGAGTCCTATTAGTCCAGCTGATCTTCAGTCAGAAGACAGCTGTGAGGAGTCCTATTAGTCCAGCTGATCTTCAGTCAGAAGACAGCTGTGAGGAGTCCTATTAGTCCAGCTGATCTTCAGTCAGAAGACAGCTGTGAGGAGTCCTATTAGTCCAGCTGATCTTCAGTCAGAAGACAGCTGTGAGGAGTCCTATTAGTCCAGCTGATCTTCAGTCAGAAGACAGCTGTGAGGAGTCCTATTAGGGGGCCAAGCTTTAGCTTGTCAGCAGATGATCAAAGAAGACAAACTAGTGCAGCCACCAACGACTTCTGAGACAGTTTAAGAAACAACTCTCTAATGATATGAAGTATTCTGATAGAAGTTATACTGTTTGGACTTATTGAGGGCTGGATGGTAACAGAGTTAAACAAACTGGAACAACATGGCAAGAGTTGAAACTTGGAGCTGTATAGTTCATGTGAACTGTGAATCATCAAACTATGGTTGATAGGATTCAACAGCGTGTGTGTGTGCGCGTCGGTGCCTGCACGCGTGTGTGTGTGCGTGTCGGTGCGTGTATGCACGCGTGTGTGTGTGTGCGTGTCGGTGCGTGTATGCACGCGTGTGTGTGCGTGTCGGGGGGTGTATGCACGCGTGTGTGTGTCGGTGTGCGTGTCGGTCCGTGCGCTGCCAGAGGGTCAGTGGAATAAGGTCCAGTTAATCACGGCCCTGCAGGAGAAGATGAGTTATCCCACTGCTCTCCACTCGCCCACTGAGCTGGCAGACAAGGTGTGAACATGCAGGATAGGAGTGGGAATCAGCACACATACGCACGCACACACACACACACAGACACACACACTGCGTGGGTCCCTGGCAGCATGGGGCTGTTCTTCACACAGCTCCATCATACAGAGTGTCCTTACAGAACAGAAGCGCAATCAGACCAGCAGATAATAGATCAGCACAGACACATGCAACACATTAACTACTGACCTACAGATACGCTGAGCACAGACACATGCAACACATTAACTACTGACCTACAGATACAGATGCTGAGCACAGACACATGCAACACATTAACTACTGACCTACAGATACTCTGAGCACAGACACATGCAACACATTAACTACTGACCTAAAGATACTCTGACACACACTACAGATACTGACAATACATTACAGACCTACAGATCTGAGCACAGACACACGCAACACATTAACTACTGACCTACAGATACTCTGAGCACAGACACACGCAACACATTAACTACTGACCTAGAGATACTCTGAGCACAGACACACGCAACACATTAACTACTGACCATAGAGATGCTCTGAGCACAGACACACGCAGCACATTAACTACTGACCTACAGATACTCTGAGCACAGACACACACAACACATTAACTACTGACCTACAGATACTCTAAGCACAGACACACGCAAAACATTAACTACTGACCTACAGATACTCTGAGCACAGACACACGCAACACATTAACTACTGACGGAAACTATACTGCAGACCTGACAGAGGCTATACTGCAGACCTGACGGAGGCTATACTGCAGACCTGATAGAAACTATACTGCAGACCTGACAGAAACTATACTGCAGACCTGACGGAGGCTATACAGAACGGACTATACTGCAGACCTGACGGAGGCTATACTGCAGACCTGACAGACGCAGAGGAAACTATACTGCAGACCTGACGGAAACTATACTGCAGACCTGACAGAAACTATACTGCAGACCTGACGGAGGCTATACTGCAGACCTGACGGAGGCTATACTGCAGACATGACGGAGGCTATACTGCAGACCTGACAGAAACTATACTGCAGACCTGACAGAAACTATACTGCTGACCTGACGGAGGCTATACTGCAGACCGGACAGAGGCTATACTGCTGACCTGACGGAGGCTATACTGCAGACCTGACAGAGGCTATACTGCAGACCTGACGGAGGCTATACTGCAGACCTGACGGAGGCTATACTGCAGACCTGACAGAGGCTATACTGCAGACCTGACAAAGGCTATACTGCAGACCTGACGGAGGCTATACTGCAGACCTGACAAAGGCTATACTGCAGACCTGACGACCTGGCGGAGGCAATAATGCAGACCTGAAGGAGGCCATACTCAAGACCTGAAGGAGGCCATACTGCAGACCTGACGGAAACTATACTGCAGCCCAGACGGAAGCTATACTGCTGACCTGATGGAGGCTATATTGCTGACCTGAAGGAGGCTATACTGCAGACCTGACGGAGGCTATACTGCTGACCTGAAGGAGGCTATACTGCAGACCTGACGGAGGCTATTCTACAGACCTGATGGAGGCTATACTGCAGACCTGACGGAGGCTATACTGCAGACCTGACGGAGGCTATACTGCTGACCTGACGGAGGCTATACTGCTGACCTGACAGAGGCTATACTGCAGACCTGACGACCTGGCGGAGGCAATAATGCAGACCTGAAGGAGGCCATACTCAAGACCTGAAGGAAACTATACTGCAGCCCAGACGGAAGCTATACTGCTGACCTGACGGAGGCTATACTGCTGACCTGACGGAGGATATACTGCTGACCTGAAGGAGGCCATACTGCAGAACTGACGGAGGCAGTTCTACAAACCTGACGGAGGCTATACTGCAGACCTGACGGAGGCTATACTGCAGACCTGACGGAGGCTATACTGCAGACCTGACGCAGGCTATACTGCAGACCTGACGGAGGCTATACTGCAGAACTGACGGAGGCTATACTGCAGACCTGACGGAGGCTATACTGTAGACCTGACGGAAACTATACTGCAGACCAGACTGAGGCTATACTGCAGACCTGACGGAGGCTATACTGCAGACCTGACGCAGGCTATACTGCAGACCTGACGGAGGCTATACTGTAGACCTGACGGAAACTATACTGCAGACCAGACTGAGGCTATACTGCAGACCTGACGGAGGCTATACTGCAGACCTGACGGAGGCTATACTGCTGACAGACCTGACGACAGAGGCTATACTGCAGACCTGACGGAGGCTATACTGCAGACTGCATGACGGAGGCTATACTGCAGACCTGACGGAGGCTATACTGACAGAGATACTGACCTGACGGAGGCTATACTGCAGACCTGACGGAGGCTATACTGCAGACATGACGGAGGCTATACTGCAGACCTGACAGAAACTATACTGCAGACCTGACGGAGGCTATACTGCAGACCTGACAAAGGCTATACTGCAGACCTGACGACCTGGCGGAGGCAATAATGCAGACCTGAAGGAGGCCATACTAAAGACCTGAAGGAGGCCATACTGCAGACCTGACGGAAACTATACTGCAGCCCAGACGGAAGCTATACTGCTGACCTGATGGAGGCTATACTGCTGACCTGAAGGAGGCTATACTGCAGACCTGACGGAGCTATACTGCTGACCTGAAGGAGGCTATACTGCAGACTGCAGCTATTCTACAGACCTGATGGAGGCTATACTGCAGACCTGACGGAGGCTATACTGCAGACCTGACGGAGGCTATACTGCAGACCTGACGACAGAGGCTATACTGCAGACCTGACGGAAACTATGAAGGAAACTACTGCAGACCAGACTGACGGAGGCTATACTGCAGACCTGACGGAGGCTATACTGCAGACCTGACGGAGGCTATACTGCAGACCTGACAGAGGCTATACTGAAGACCTGACAGAGGCTAAACTGCAGACCTGACAGAGGCTATACTGCAGACCTGACGGAGGCTATACTGTAGACCTGACAGAAACTATACTGCAGACCTGACGGAGGCTATACTGCAGACCTGACGGAGGCTATACTGCAGACCTGACGGAGGCTATACTGCAGACCTGACAGAGGCTATACTGCAGACCTGACGACCTGGCGGAGGCAATAATGCAGACCTGAAGGAGTGTATGAGTGCGTGTGCTAGTGTGTGAGTGTAGAGTGCGTGTGCTAGTGTGATTGTGAGTGTGTAGAGTGCGTGTGCTAGAGTGTGAGTGTGAGTGTTTGTGCTAGTGTATGAGTGCGTGTGCTAGTGTGTGAGTGTGTGTGTGTAGAGTGTGTGTGCTAGTGTATGAGTGTGTGTGCTAGTGTGTGAGTGTGTGTGTGTAGAGTGCGTGTGCTAGTGTATGAGTGCGTGTGCTAGTGTGCTAATGTGTGAGTGTGAGTGTGTGTGCTAGTGTATGAGTGCGTGTGCTAGTGTGCGAGTGTGTGTGTGTAGAGTGCGTGTGCTAGTGTGTGAGTGTGAGTGTGTGTGCTAGTGTGAGTGTGTAGAGTGTGTGTGCTAGTGTGTGAGTGTGTGTGTGTAGAGTGCGTGTGTTAGTGTGTGTGTGTGTGTGTGTGTAGAGTGCGTGTGTGTGTGTAGAGTGTGTGTGTGTGTGTGTGTGTGTAGAGTGCGTGTGTGTAGAGTGCGTGTGTGTGTGTGTGTGTGTGTGTGTGTGTGTGTGTGTGTGTAGAGTGCGTGTGCTAGTGTGTGTAGAGTGCATGTGCTAGTGTGTGAGTGTGTAGAGTGTGTAGAGTGCGTGTGCTAGTGTGTGAGTGTGTAGAGTGCGTGTGCTAGTGTGTGAGTGTGTAGAGTGCGTGTGCTAGTGTGTGAGTGTGTAGAGTGCGTGTGCTAGTGTGTGAGTGTGTAGAGTGCGTGTGCTAGTGTGTGTGTGTAGAGTGCGTGTGCTAGTGTGTGAGTGTGTGTGTGTAGAGTGTGTGTGCTAGTGTGTGAGTGTGTGTGTGTAGAGTGCGTGTGCTGGTGTATGAGTGCGTGTGCTAGTGTGCTAGTGTGTGAGTGTAGAGTGCGTGTGCTAGTGTGTAAGTGTGAGTTTGTGTGCTAGTGTATGAGTGCGTGTGCTAGTGTGTGAGTGTGTGTGTGTAGAGTGCGTGTGCTAGAGTGTGAGTGTGAGTGTGTGTGCTAGTGTATGAGTGCCTGTAGTTGAGTGTGAGTGTGTGTGTAGAGTGCGTGTGTTAGTGTGTGTGAGTCTGTATGTAGAGTGCGTGTGTGTGTAGAGTGCGTGTGTTATTGTGTGTGTGTGTGTGTAGAGTGTGTGTGTTAGTGTGTGTGTGTGTAGAGTGCGTGTGTTAGTGTGTGTGTGTGTAGAGTGTGTGTGTTAGTGTGTGTGTGTAGAGTGCGTGTGCTAGTGTGTGTGAGTGTGTGTAGAGTGCGTGTGCTAGTGTGTGAGTGTGTGTGTGTAGAGTGAGTGTGCTAGTGTGTGAGTGTGAGTGTGTAGAGTGCGTGTGCTAGAGTGTGAGTGTGTGTGCTAGTGTATGAGTGCGTGTGCTAGTGTGTGAGTGTGTGTGTGTAGAGTGCGTGTGCTAGTGTGTGAGTGTGAGTGTGTGTGCTAGTGTATGAGTGCGTGTGTTAGTGTGTGAGTGTAGAGTGCGTGTTCTAGTGTATAAGTGTGAGTGTGTGTGCTAGTGTATGAGTGTGTGTGCTAGTGTGTGAGTGTGTGTGTGTAGAGTGCGTGTGCTAGTGTGTGAGTGTGAGTGCTAGTGTAAGTGTGTGTGTAGAGTGCGTGTATTAGTGTGAGTGAGTGTGTGTGTTGAGTGCGTGTGCTAGTGTGAGTGTGAGTGTGTAGAGTGCGTGTGCTAGTGTGTGTGTGTAGAGTGCGTGTGCTAGAGTGTGAGTGTGTGTGCTAGTGTATGAGTGCGTGTGCTAGTGTGTGAGTGTGTGTGTGTATAAGTGTGAGTGTGTGTGCTAGTGTATGAGTGTGTGTGCTAGTGTGTGAGTGTGTGTGTGTAGAGTGCGTGTGCTAGTGTGTGAGTGTGAGTGCTAGTGTAAGTGTGTGTGTAGAGTGTGTGTATTAGTGTGAGTGAGTGTGTGTGTTGAGTGCGTGTGCTAGTGTGAGTGTGAGTGTGTAGAGTGCGTGTGCTAGTGTGTGTGTGTAGAGTGCGTGTGCTAGAGTGTGAGTGTGTGTGCTAGTGTATGAGTGCGTGTGCTAGTGTGTGAGTGTGTGTGTGTAGAGTGTGTGTGTGTGTGTGCTAGTGTGTTAGTGTGCGTGTGTAGAGTGTGGGTGCTAGTGTGTGTGTGTAGAGTGCTAGTGTGTGCGTGTGTGTGTGTGTAGAGTGCGGGTGCTATTGTGTGTGTAGAGTGCGGGTGCTAGTGTGTGTAGAGTGCGGGTGCTAGTGTGTGTGTGTAGAGTGTGTGTGTTAGTGTGTGCTAGTGTGTGTGAGTGTGTGAGTGTGTGTGTGTGTGTGTGTGTAGAGTGCGTGTGCTAGTGTGTGTGTGTGTAGAGTGTGTGTTAGTGTGTGTGTGTGTGTGTGTGTGTGTGTTAGTGTGTGTGAGTGTGTGTGTGTGTGTAGAGTGCGTGTGCTAGTGTGTGTGAGTGTGTGTGTGTGTGTGTTTGTGTCTTGTTGTTGTTTCTGGCCACCTCATCTGCTCAGCGTGCTATTGCAAGACCTCTCCGCTCACTGCCAGTCAGGATGGGGCACAGCTGGTGCTGCCTGCATGGAGCTGGGTCCCCCTCCCTCTGACATCTGTTGATTTTGTCTGTCCGACCCAGCAGACCCAACAAACAGATCTGGTCAAGGCCAACCTGACCCTGTCCTCTGTAGAGTGTGCCAAGGTTTTATTATGCATTGAAACGTACATAGAGCATTCATACACGTACACACACACACACACCTCTATGTAGATGTTCACACACACACACGCCAGTCACAAACACTGACACACACACATTGTCATCGACTGGCTTGCGTTGCGTTGGCACTCCAGGATGTATTCAGACCAGCAGCAGCCCTGGCTAGGGGTCAAACTATTTCAGAAGCAGCGTGGATCCTAGTTGTATAGTATTAGGCTTTGCTGACAGCCTATAAAAACCATATAGTTCATGTGAGGGCTGAGCAGGCTGCATGCCAGCCCTGGATGCCTGTATGTCAGTCATTGTGTGTGACTCAGAGCCCATACTGTTGTTGTGTCTTTACCATCATTAAACTGAAGACTTTGTTTTATCAAAGATTCTCTGTAATTAGTATTACGTGATTAAACTGAATAATCATGTAACTGTAATTAACTAGGAAGTTGGTGCACCAAGGAAAGTATTCAGATTACAAAGTTATAATTTACCAATATAACCTTACAGATATTTTCATATCTGATCAAAAGTCTTCTGATTAATGATTTTATTTATTTAACCTCACGTTAGTCTCATTCCAAACGTCGTAAATTGTTGGTTATCTACACGAACCCCGTCTTCACTATGAGTCATCCATATATCAATTGTCTTAAATCGTTTATTTATTACTAACTAAGTAATTCACAGAAATGCATAAACAAACAGTAAATATGGTTACATGAAATTATAGGATGTGCCCTAGTGGGCTAAACCGGCATGGCGGCTTGATAGACAAAGGGGCAATGGGGGGTGGTCGACTAAGAAGTCACTACAGAGTTAACTATAACAATTAAAATGCTAATCCTTTACACATGAACGCTCACTCATTCGGGAACAATTGCAATCAACATATATATTTACGCTCAGTGTGTCGTCTTGATCGCTAGTGAAAAGTCTTTCTTTTGTAGAATTGTCTGTCTCTCTCCCTCTGTCTTGATTAGAGGGGATAGTTCAAAGTGACATTCGTTATAGGTTGGATGTTTCGGCGGTTGTCGTTCTTCACAATGATGCCGAATTCCTAGCTGCAGACTAGTAATCAATATCAAAGACTTGTTCTTATTCTGTCGGTATCGATAGTCTAAGAGTTTAACCATGTGGTATGGTTAAAAGATTCAGCAATGGTCTGCAACCTTTGTACTCCCGTGATTGAGATAAACATGGTCTGGTGATAATTTCTAAAAGTTGGGTTTTATTCAGAATGGCAGAAGAGGGCTGTCCCAGGATGTCTGACCCTAACTGGGCTCAGGGGCTGTCCCAGGATGTCTGACCCTAACTGGGCTCAGGGGCGGTCCAGGATGTCTGACCCTAACTGGGCTCAGGGGCGGTCCAGGATGTCTGACCCTAACTGGGCTCAGGGGCGGTCCAGGATGTCTGACCCTAACTGGGCTCAGGGGCGGTCCAGGATGTCTGACCCTAACTGGGCTCAGGGGCGGTCCAGGATGTCTGACCCTAACTGGGCTCAGGGGCGGTCCAGGATGTCTGACCCTAACTGGGCTCAGGGGCGGTCCAGGATGTCTGACCCTAACTGGGCTCAGGGGCGGTCCAGGATGTCTGACCCTAACTGGGCTCAGGGGCGGTCCTCTGATTTAGTTCAAATCAAAAGGGAATTGTATTTGTCTTCATTAAACAGTCCACAATCATATGACACAATTATACAAACAGTATCATACTCACTCATTCATCTTATACAACAATTAGATGTAAACCTCATATCTGAGGCTATTATATAAACAGCGTTATGGTAATGTGGCCACACCGTCTCTCTTGAGCTTCCCAAGTTGTGACAAACGGACCAGTTCGTAGCTGGATTCTTCACCGATCTTTTACACTTTCTCTGGAACATGACATTTGTTCGTACCTCAAGTTCTGTGAGGTGGAAGGATTTCCTTTGTCGCCATGAAAAACGTACCCTATCTCTAGTACTGTGTGGCCATGAGGCAGGGTCTTCTGAGGAATTTACGACCTCTGACCACAGCAGCCTAGTTGAAGGAGGAAAGGGGGGAGGCAGGGAGCGGGGGATGGGGTTGCTATACTCAGAGGCCAACCTCATGACACTATTTATAGAATAGTGCACTACTTCTGACCAGAGCCCTATAGTTCCTGGTCAAAAGTAGTTCACTAAATACGAAATAGGGTGCCATTTGGGAGACAGGCATTCTCTACACAGCAGAGCAGAGAGGGAAGGTGCCTGTCCAGCTCTGCTCACTGGGATTTCACTCCCTCACACTCTTTCTCTTTCTGGTATGTCCCATTAAGTAAATCAACCAATCAGCGGAGCAACATGCCTATCAATCCCTCACTGAGAGGAGAGGTGGGGAAGAGACAGAGACGGCGGTACAGAGATGGAGGGGTATGGAGGAGAGAAAGGGGGAGGGCAGCAGGGGGATATTCCCTTTAGAGACCAGTCCAGAGAGAGAGAGAGAGAAACACTAGTATGAGAAGCAGCCATTGACACTCTCCCAGTCACGACTACCCAAACTCAATGCCATTGTATTCCATGTCTCCTCTCAAGATATAAATAGGTCTGTACTGAGGCAGTGTTAGTAATATAGTGCTCTACCTTTGACTAGAGCCCTATGAGGAAGAGGGTGCCATTTGGGATGCAGACAGAGGGTGTTTTGCAGGGAGCAGGATTGATGGTTCTGTGTGGAGTGGTGTTATCTGTTATGATCCAGTCAGGGAGACCTTTAAAATTATGATACCGTGTTTTGCAGGGAGCAGGATTGATGTCTCTGTGTGGAGTGGTGTTATCTGTTATGATCCAGTCAGGGAGACCTTTAAAATGATGATACCGTGTTTTGCAGGGAGCAGGATTGATGTCTCTGTGTGGAGTGGTGTTGTCTGTTATGATCCAGTCAGGGAGACCTTTAAAATGATGATACCGTTACACCATCAAACACTGAACTTTAGGTTACAAGTTCATCTTGAGTAAACCATTTCACACCCTTTCTTTGAAAAATGGTACTGTGTGTTAAAGACTACATCTGTGTTTCTGTGTGTGTGTGTGTGGGAGGGGGTAAGTAAGCATACTTTAATGACTGCTACTGAATGGATAGAGGCCATGGGTCAGCTAGACTCAAGTGGTCCTAGGAGAATATACACACATCACTTCATCTTCAAAGAGACGACTAATCAGTAGTGTCGCTGCACATGTTCCCATGGCAACCGGGGATACTCACTCGCCTCTGTGCTCGGGTCAATTCTCAGTTATTTTCCCTGCGTGTGTGAACATGTTTTTCTCTACTTGTCTACGATATCGCTGTCTCTCGCCCAATGCTACAGCCTACATTAACCCCTAGCCTACCTCTGGCCGGAGGCAGAGTATGCACTATGCGTGCAGACAGACTGAAATCTCAGCTCATTTTAATGTATGTGGAGAGACATCTCTATGATTCTCTATGGTTGGACTTCAGACTCTGTGTAGACTGGATCTATAATTAGACTGACGGTTCACAGAGGTGATGGAGCAAGGTTCATTGGCTCACTGATGGTGAAGTGGGAGCTCAGTTCACAGGGTTCAAACTAGAGGTCGACCGATTATGATTTTTCAACAACGATACCGATTATTGGAGGACCAAAAAATCCGATACCGATTAATCTGCCAATTTATTTATATTTTTTTTTGTAATAATGACAATTACAACAATACTGAATGAACACTTATTTTAACTTAATATAATACATAAATAAAATCAATTTAGCCTCAAGTAAATAATGAAACATGTTCAATTTGGTTTAAATAATGCAAAAACAAAGTGTTGGAGAAGAAAGTAAAAGTGCAATATGTGCTCTGTAAGAAAGCTAACATTTCAGTTCCTTGCCCAGAACATGAGAACATATGAAAGCTGGTGGTTCCTTTTAACATGAGTCTTCAATATTCCCAGGTAAGAAGTTTTAGGTTGTAGTTATTATAGGAATTATAGGACTATTTCCCTCTATACCATTTGTATTTCATTAACCTTTGCCTATTGGATGTTCTTATAGGCACTTTAGTATTGCCAGTGTAACAGTATAGCTTCCGTCCCTCTCCTCGCTCCTCCCTGGGCTCGAACCAGCAACACAATCACAATTAGCGCGCGCTAACTAGCTAGCCATTTCACTTCGGTTACACGAGTCTCATCTCGGGAGTTGATAGGCTTGAAGTCATAAACAGCGCAATGCTTGATGCACAACGAAGAGCTGCTGGCAAAACGCACGAAAGTGAATGTTTACGCGCCTGCTTCTGCCCACCACCGCTCAGTCAGATACTTAGATACTTGTATGCTCAGTCAGATTATACTCAGTCAGGAAACGCTCGATAATATCTAGTAATATCATCAACCATGTGTAGTTAACTAGTGATTATGATTGATTGTTTTTTATAAGATATGTTTAATGCTAGCTAGCAACTTACCTTGGTTTACTGCATTCGCGTAACAGGCCGTCTCCGTGTGGAGTGCAACGAGAGAGAGGCAGGTCGTTATTGCGGTGGACTAGTTAACTGTAATGTTGAAAGATTATATCCCCCGAGCTGACAAGGTGAAAATCTGTCGTTCTGCCCCTGAACAAGGCAGTTAACCCACCGTTCCAAGGCCGTAATTGAAAATAAGAATGTGTTCTTAACTGACTTGTCTAGTTAAATAAAGGTATATAAAAAATAAAATAAAAATCGGCAAATCGGTGCCCAAAAATACCGATTTCCGATTGGTATGAAAATCGGCCCTAATAAATCGGCCATTCTGATTAATCGGTCGACCTCTAGTTCAAACCACAGCAGACTATGCTGCACACCTTCAGAAGAGTGTGAGAGGAAGTTGTGGTGTGTGTGCGTGGCTGCATGCACACTCTGGTGTGTATACACATACGTCCTCCTGTTTGTCTGAATGAGCACCAATCAACAGTTCAATGGAGCGACTCCATTCTGTACAGACCTTTACACTCTACCACATCACACCCAGTATTACAGACCCTTACACTCTACTACATCACACCCAGTATTACAGACCCTTACACTCTACTACATCACACCCAGTATTACAGACCCTTACACTCTACTACATCACACCCAGTATTACAGACCCTTACACTCTACCACATCACACCCAGTATTACAGACCCTTACACTCTACTACATCACACCCAGTATTACAGACCCTTACACTCTACTACATCACACCCAGTATTACAGACCCTTACACTCTACTACATCACACCCAGTATTACAGACCCTTACACTCTACTACATCACACCCAGTATTACAGACCCTTACACTCCACTACATCACACCCAGTATTACAGACCCTTACACTCTACCACATCACACCCAGTATTACAGACCCTGACACTCTACTACATCACACCCAGTATTACAGACCCTTACACTCTACTACATCACACCCAGTATTACAGACCCTTACACTCTACCACATCACACCCAGTATTACAGACCCTTACACTCTACTACATCACACCCAGTATTACAGACCCTTACACTCTACTACATCACACCCAGTATTACAGACCCATACACTCCACTACATCACACCCAGTATTACAGACCCTTACACTCTACCACATCACACCCAGTATTACAAACCCTGACACTCTACTACATCACACCCAGTATTACAGACCCTTACACTCTACTACATCACACCCAGTATTACAGACCCTTACACTCTACCACATCACACCCAGTATTACAGACCCTTACACTCTACTACATCACACCCAGTATTACAGACCCTTACACTACCACATCACACCCAGTATTACAGACCCTTACACTCTACTACATCACACCCAGTATTACAGACCCTTACACTCTACTACATCACACCCAGTATTACAGACCCTTACACTCTACTACATCACACCCAGTATTACAGACCCTTACACTCTACTACATCACACCCAGTATTACAGACCCTTACACTCTACTACATCACACCCAGTAGTATGGTGCCTTCAGTTGCAGCCTGTCTCTCTCTACTGTTCATCTGGCTGTGATAGATGTGGCCCTAACTCTAACACAGACACGGATGTGTCAGTCCTGTTCTATTTAAAGCAGCCATTGTTTGTTCCTCAGGAGACAGGATGTCCACAATAAACTAGGTTTGTCCCTGAGTAGACAGGATGTCCACAGTCAACTAGGTTTGTCCCTGAGGGGACAGGATGTCCACAGTAAACTAGGTTTGTCCCTGAGGAGGCAGGATGTCCACAATAAACTAGGTTTGTCCCTGAGGAGGCAGGATGTCCACAGTAAACTAGGTTTGTCCCTGAGTAGACAGGATGTCCACAGTCAACTAGGTTTGTCCCTGAGGAGGCAGGATGTCCACAGTCAACTAGGTTTGTCCCTGAGGAGACAGGATGTCCACAGTCAACTAGGTTTGTCCCTGAGGAGACATGATGTCCACAGTCAACTAGGTTTGTCCCTGAGGGGACAGGATGTCCACAGTCAACTAGGTTTGTCCCTGAGGAGACAGGATGTCCACAGTCAACTAGGTTTGTCCCTGAGGGGACAGGATGTCCACAGTAAACTAGGTTTGTCCCTGAGGGGACAGGATGTCCACAGTAAACTAGGTTTGTCCCTGAGGAGGCAGGATGTCCACAGTCAACTAGGTTTGGGGTGAGAGATAGAGGAAGTGAGACAGGAGAAAGGGGTGAGGAGGGGTGAGAGATAGGGGAAGTGAGACAGGAGAAAGGGGTGAGGAGGGGTGAGAGATAGGGGAAGTGAGACAGGAGGAAGGGGTGAGGAGGAGTGAGAGATAGGGGAAGTGAGACAGGTTAAAGGGGTGAGGAGGGGTGAGAGATAGGGGAAGTGAGACAGGAGGAAGGGGTGAGGAGGGGTGAGAGATAGGAGAAGTGAGACAGGAGGAAGGGGTGAGGAGGGGTGAGAGATAGGGGAAGTGAGACAGGAGAAAGGGGTGAGAGAGAGATAGGGGAAGTGAGACAGAGATAGGGGAAGTAAAGGGGTGAGGAGGGGTGAGAGATAGGGGAAGTGAGACAGGAGAAAGGGGTGAGAGATAGAGGAAGTGAGACAGGAGAAAGGGGTGAGGAGGGGTGAGAGATAGGGGAAGTGAGACAGGAGGAAGGGGTGAGGAGGGGTGAGAGATAGGGGAAGGAGAAAGGGGTGAGGAGGGGTGAGAGATAGGGGAAGTGAGACAGGAGAAAGGGGTGAGAGATAGGGGAAGTGAGACAGGAGAAAGGGGTGAGGAGGGGTGAGAGATAGGGGAAGTGAGACAGGTTAAAGGGGTGAGGAGGGGTGAGAGATAGGGGAAGTGAGACAGGAGAAAGGGGTGAGGAGGGGTGAGAGATAGGGGAAGTGAGACAGGAGGAAGGGGTGAGGAGGGGTGAGAGATAGGGGAAGTGAGACAGGTTAAAGGGGTGAGGAGGGGTGAGAGATAGGGGAAGTGAGACAGGAGAAAGGGGTGAGGAGGGGTGAGAGATAGGGGAAGTGAGACAGGAAAGGGGTGAGGAGGGGTGAGGAGGGGTGAGGGGTGAGATAGGGGAAGTGAGACAGGTTAAAGGGGTGAGGAAGGGGTGAGAGATAGGGGAAGTGAGACAGGAGAAAGGGGTGAGGAGGGGTGAGAGATAGGGGAAGTGAGACAGGAGAAAGGGGTGAGAGATAGAGGAAGTGAGACAGGAGAAAGGGGTGAGGAGGGGTGAGAGATAGGGGAAGTGAGACAGGAGAAAGGGGTGAGGAGGGGTGAGAGATAGGAGAAGTGAGACAGGTTAAAGGGGTGAGGAGGGGTGAGAGATAGGAGAAGTGAGACAGGTTAAAGGGGTGAGGAGGGGTGAGACAGGTTAAAGGGGTGAGGAGGGGTGAGAGATAGGAGAAGTGAGACAGGTTAAAGGGGTGAGGAGGGGTCAGAGATAGGAGAAGTGAGACAGGTGAAAGGGGTGAGGAGGGGTGAGAGATAGGGGAAGTGAGACAGGAGAAAGGGGTGAGAGATAGGGGAAGTGAGACAGGAGGAAGGGGTGAGGAGGGGTGAGAGATAGGGGAAGTGAGACAGGAGGAAGGGGTGAGGAGGGGTAAGAGGGAGGGAGAAAGGTGATAGAAGATTTCCTGCTCTGTTTAGCTCAACAGAGATAGCTCATTATCAACCAAGCAATCATGTAAGAACCCCATGTAATTATAGGCCAATAAGAACCTCCATCTATCTAAGGATGCTTAGACTGTACCACACACACAGAGAACATGTTCCCATCCTAGTAGGATTTGCATGACCATATCCACCCCTCTACAGTAACACAAGATACAGCAGCCTCTACACTGTAGATGAAAGCCTAGACCTGTTTTTAGCCTGGATTAGACCTTACATAACAAACAGAGCTTGCTGACTGTACATTACACTACTTTGTTGTGAGTCTACTCTTTCATCTGTGCTTAGATAAGCTCTCAAGTCCTGAGTAGTGTTTTTTCACGCCAGATGGTAGAACAGATGACTGTGTGTGAGATGAGACCTCAGGATCTTTATATTTCAGAGTGGAAAACTTACACAGTTGGAGGAGAGGAGAGGATATGAGAGGAGAGGAGTGGATGAGAGGAGGAGAGGATATGAAAGGAGTGGAGAGGATAGGAGAGGAGTAGATAGGAGAGAATATGAGAGGAGTAGAAAGGAGAAGAGTAGGAAAGGATATGAGGGGAGAGGATATGGGGGGAGAGGAGTGGAGTAGAGAGGAGAGGATATGAGAGGAGTGGAGGAGAGGAGGAGAGGATATGAGAGGAGTGGAGAGGATATAGGATATGAGAGGAGAGGAGAGGATAGGAGAGGAGTAGAGAGGAGAGGATATGAGAGGAGTAGAGTTGAGAGGAGTAGAGATGAGAGGAGTAGAGGTGAGAGGAGTAGAGGTGAGAGGAGTAGGAGAGGAAATGATATGAGAGGAGAGGAAAGGATATGAGAGGAGAGGAGAGGAGAGGAGAGACTAGAGCTGTTCTGGACACAGTGCACAGCCAGAGATGGCAGGTCACAAAGACATCTAGGCCAAATACTTCATGTGAATACACAGGGCAAAGAAAAACTACACTGAAACACTGATATAAAAAAGCCCAGCTCACAACAGCTGTTGATATATACAGCTGTTACATAATAGCTGTGGTTGGTAATGGTGTAGAAAATATAGGCCAGTGAATATGTGTTAACATTAGGTCCCTGGAAGAAAGATACATTATACTTTATAACCTAAGTCCCAATTTATGTTGATCCTAAAACGTGGTGTGACGCAATAGTGGAGCCTCCGAAGGCACGCAGAGGCCAAATTGAGCTCCGTACCGCATCGCCGTGCGACTCTCAAATGTTGTAACAATGCGAAGGGCTCCGTATAGCTCCGTATTGACATGACTGGTTGACAGTAGTTTGGAGCTTTCACTTTACAGTAGTTTGGAGCTTTCACTTTACAGTAGTTTGGAGCTTTCACTTTACAGTAGTTTGGAGCTTTCACTGTAGTTTGGAATTTCACTTTACAATCTAGGCCAAACAAAATAAATTATTTCAAATTTTAACAAACCATACAACTCTATGCACAAGGACTTCTTCAACAATTTACACAGAACATTTTACAAAAACTAATTTAGAGGAAGATCTCTCCCTCAGATTTTAATGAGAACACATCTTCCAAAAACTCGTAAATATCTGCTCCCAATAAAGATTTAAAGATTTCTGTAGAAAGAATGGGGTGTCACCTTGAGTTTGAAAAAATACATTTGTGTTATTGAATTGCAGTAAGTGAAATGGATTTACACCAGGTAACAGAATTACATCATGGGTCCCTGATCTGTACCACAAATAAATGCAGAATTATGAATATGAATGTCATTCTACTCAT
>NW_027259940.1:0-20020 GCF_045791955.1 Oncorhynchus clarkii lewisi
CTAAAGTGAGTCGCCAGCTCTAAATGGAACAACACACTTCCTCTATCATATCACACTTTCCACAAGTGGAAGAGGATGCAGAGGTGTGTGTGTGGAGTGTGTGAGGGAGAGATAAATCAAGCAGATGAATCAGTCGGTAGCTATGGATTAAAACATCCTTCTCTTCATGTTTGTGCCACCTGCACATTTTCCCTCACAGATGTATGTTGATAGACTAAAGAACTGCCAGCCTTCCTACAAGCCACAGACACCTTAGACAACAGCAGTAGACTATATGAACCTCAGACAACAGCAGTAGACTATAAGAACCACAGACAACAGCAGTAGGCTATATGAACCTCAGACAACAGCAGTAGACTATAAGAACCACAGACAACAGTAGTAGACTATAATGAAAGATCAACACCAGCAGCAGGCATCAGAGAGACAGGAGAAACATCACCCTCCTGTCCTAAACAAATAATGGTCTTCTACCGTCAAACAGAGATCCTGGCCCTTCACCCCTCAGCTCTACAGACAGCACCCCTCAGCTCTACAGACAGCAGAGAGATATCCTGGCCCTTCACCCCTCAGCTCTACAAACAGCAGAGAGATATCCTGGCCCTTCACCCCTCAGCTCTACAAACAGCAGAGAGATATCCTGGCCCTTCACCCCTCAGCTCTACAAACAGCAGAGAGATATCCTGGCCCTTCACCCCTCAGCTCTACAAACAGCAGAGAGACGGAGAGATGTAGAGGGAGGCAGAGAGAGAGGCAGAGAGAGGGAGAGGCGCAGGCCAAAAACAATCTGTGGACCCTGTAGCTTCAACTGGTGTGTGTGTGTGTAAAGAAATACATCCTTTACCCTCTGACGACAGGCCTCCTCCTCCGTTAACACTCTCTGTGCTGGACTGGGAGTAGGCCATGGGGCCGCTCCTCTTCCCCTTCCTGAGGGAGCGGTTAGTGCTGGGGCTGCCCACCGGAGTGGAGGTAGACACCATCCCTCCATCCTTCCTGGAGAAGATACCGCTGAAGAACCTGACCAGCCGCCGGTCCGAGCCACTGGAGCGGCAGCCGGTGCCTCTCAGAAACCCCTCCTTCTCTGACACACTCTTCATGGAAAGAGTGATCAGATCGCTGTTGTCCAATGTGCGGTTTTTGCCTCTCGCTCGTTCCCAGCGGCTCAGCTCCGTCATTGAGTCAGTCTTGTTAAGGACAGCCCCGACTTCTAACGTGTTTCGTTTAGGAGGTCCCGTCTCATCGTAAGCCGGGTTCTGGAGGACTGTGGACTGGGGGGTCTGGTTGTCGTCCCCGGCTGTTCCTTCCCCGCGGCCGACACACCCAGAGCTGCTGTGGTGCTGGTCTTTGGAGAGGGTCCGGATGCGGAGCAGTTCTCCACCCGTCCAGTGGCGGAAACTGAAGCTGCGGCGAAGCAGGCTGGGGTGGCTCTTCAGTGGCGGCGTCTCGGGAGAGGCCTTGACGGCTCTTCCGTTACTTTTGGACGCACACGACTTGTCCTTACCCCCGTCCCCATTAGTTGGAGCATCACTGCCCTTGTCCTCTGTGCTCTTGGCTTTCAGAAGTCTTTTCTTCTGATCAACACTCCCATTCTCACCGTAGGAAGCAGATGTTGTCAAGGTTTTTTCAGTCTCCCCCTTAAGCCTCGAGTCAGTTTCAGCGCTTTCCTGTGTCCAGCTTATCCCCTGTGATTTCTTCTGACTCTGCGGTGACCTGGTCTCCTCTGAGGCCTGGCTGTTGTTACCAGGCTCCGTGGAGGGGCTAGTTTCCTTCAACTCTTTATACAACGGATACGCCTTTTTCATTTTCAGCCTTCCCAGTTCTAATTGTCCGGTGCTGAATGTCCTGAAATGTCTCATGTAGTTGTGTGAGTGGAACTCGTCGCTTTCATCCTCAACTTCTTTCAGCTCCTCCAGCAGACAACTCCTCTGGAGCTCCGAGGAGACCTCGCGACGGTAAGGGCCCACGTTGGGGTTCTCGAGACGTCGTGGTCCAGAGCTCCCGCAGCTAACCCCATCCTCCTCCTCCAAGCTCTCTTTCTTTACCAAGGTGAGAGAGATCCGGTACACTGTTTTCCTTTGTGGCGTTCCTCGCTCCATCCTTTCTATATTACCGTCAAGAAGGTACATTCTCTAGGGACACGAACTGAATTGGGAGCTACGGAATAGGCTACACGAGTGGGACAGACGTTACTTTGAATGGAAAAATGACTTACAGACACTGGTCCTTTGATGTCGTCTAGTAATAAGGAAGTAATAGTAGGCTATTTGTAATAATACTATAATTAAACGCGTACTATATTAAATTAGTTACACTACTAAATTAATATTAAATATCAAAACAATTTACTTATCCAGATGTGCAAAAGGGCATGAGAATTCGACGCAGGAAATGAATTCCTTTCACATCCCGGTGGATTTATAAACTGGCAACAAATGTAATGTAGGAACTAAACAAGCACCGCGTCTTCATTTAGGGCATGTCCGGCTTCTCTCCCTCTCAAAATGCATCGCTTGTGCAAAAAAAATGCCCACGGTTCTTTACGAGACTGCAGTCGCTTACAGAGTAATTTGTTGTCACAGCAAACAAAACAAATATTACTGGTTCAGGCAGCAGAGTGTCCGGGTGTATTGCTTCAAGATCCACAACGACAGTATTCCCATTATTGTAGAGTAATATTATTACATCGCTGTATTCCTCCAAGCGAAGTGAGTGTGTTGTCTCCCATTGTGTTCGCGCGCATCTCCCGCAGCGAAGCCAGCTTGCCTTAGGAACATTGATTTAGTGGTTTTGTTTTCAACCCCAGTGTCCGATTGTGATTGAAATGGGGGAATTTATAGCCAAAACCAAGCTTCCCCAATCCCTCACTCACACACGGTTATCCTGAGAACGCGAGGAAACGTAGCCACGGTCCCATATCCTTTTCCCCCTCCACCTCTCTCCTCACTTCACACTCAAGAGGGACACGGATCATCCAGCAAGAACCAAGGATTAGAAACAAAACACGAATCGGATTTCAAACATGGAATGGAACGAATTCACAGGCGGATAGCTGGCGTTTCAAAACGGTTTATATAGATATTACGAGTAATTTAGGGTTGCACAGGCCTCTACAATAAACAAAAGCCGTGTTTTAATTAAGAATTTAAAATGTGTAACAACTGTGTATTTACATAGGAACTAGGCGTATACTGTATATATGAGAACCACAGCAGTAATATATACCTAAAGAACAGTCTGGTTCATTCAGAGATAAAACAACCACCGGGAGAAAATGAGACATTGTGGCATTGATTTCACCTACATCCAAGGTCGATTGGACACGGTTATCAACACAAGGCTATCAGGTTGCTCAAAACAAACATTGGGAAATTCCACTCCGGGATTTACAGCATCTCACTGGTTCTCATTTAGGGGAGTGGCTTGTGCTTTTCTCTCTGTCCATCAGGATCTGTAAACCCACCTGGGCTGCCCCATCGATACTACTAGCGCCATAAGGATGAACGAAAGTGATATTACGAAAAAGGGAAACTATGGAATGATAACAATGACTACAACAGACTGATAACAATTCCAAACACATCAATATTCAAACGAGCTGTGCTCACTGCCGATAGATATTGTGGACATTGCAGAATTGTGCTGTATTGCTTAAAGGCTACTCTAGTCAACCAATTTGGCAGCAGCCTGATAAACGAGTCTACAAGCAAAACAAAACAAACCACTGATATAACTGGGTACAGTCCTTGAGAATAATTGTCAAAGGTGAAACCTTATCAAATATGCTAATTGATACGGTCCAATCATTCACGGTTAGAATCATAGTTTGTAAAGAACTTAGCTAAACTACTGTACAACTAATTTCCTGACCAAACCGAATCCGCGCATATGTTGATTATCTCCACCAGAACCGTTCATGACAAACAGGTTAAATAACCAAAACTAACTGTGAAACTAACTAACACACACACACACACACACACACACACATATATATATATACACACACACACACATATATATATATATACACACATACACACACACACACACACACACACACACACACACACACACATATATATATATATATACAGTATATCACAAGTGAGTACACCCCTCACATTTGTGTAAATATTTGAGTATATCTTTTCATGTGACAACACTGAAGAAATTACACTTTGCTACAATGTAAAGTAGTGAGTGTACAGCTTGTATAGTTACTACTACTAAAATTCTTTGCCATGAGGTGCCATGTTGAACTTCCAGTGACCAGTCAGTATGAGGGAGTGTGAGAGCGATGACACCAAATTTAACACACCTGCTCCCCATTCACACCTGAGACCTTGTAACACTAACGAGTCACGTGACACCGGGGAGGGAAAATGGCTAATTGGGCCCAATTTGGACATTTTCACTTAGGGGTGTACTCACTTTTGTTGCCAGCGGTTTAGACATTAATGGCTGTGTGTTGAGTTATTTTGAGGGGACAGCAAATCTACACTGTTATACAAGCTGTACACTCACTACTTTACATTGTAGCAAAGTGTCATTTCTTCAGTGTTGTCACATGAAAATATATACTCAAATATTTACAAAAATCACTTTTGTGATATACTGTATATATACACACACATACATACATACATATATAGTACTTGTCAAAAGTTTGGACATACCTATTCATTCAAGGGTTTTTCTTTATTTGTACTATTTTCTACAATGTAGAATAATAGTGAAGACACCAAAACTATGAAATAACACATATGGAATCATGTAGTAACCACAAAGTGTTAAACAAATCAAATTATATTTGATTCTTCAAAGTAGCCACCCTTTGCCTTGACAGCTTGGCATTCTTTCAACCAGCTTCATGAGGTAGTTACCTGGAATGCATTTCAATTAACAGGTGTGCCTCAATTTCAAAGTTAATCTGTGGAATTTCTTTCCTTCTTAATGCGTTTGAGCCAATCAGTTGTGTTTTGACAAGGTAGGGGTGGTATACAGAAGATAGCCCTATTTGATAAAAGACACCAAGTCCATATTATGGCAAGAACAGCTCAAATAAGCAAAGAGAAATGACAGTCCATCATTACTTTAAGACATGAAGGTCAGTCAATCTGGAAAATTTCAAAAACGTTGAACGTTTCTTCAAGTGCAGTCGCAAAAACCATCATGTGCAATGATGAAACTGGCTCTCATGAGGACTGCCACAGGAAAGGAAAACCCACAATAAACAGTTAACATTAGTTGATTGATGCTTTTTGTGAGAGGTTTAATGCTTTAATAATTTATTATTATACATTATATAAATAAGCACGTTTAATTTTGTCTGGCTTGCCGTTCGAAATAAAGTAAAATATTTTTTTCTCAAATAATTTTAACTTTTCAGGGTAAGCAGGGCCATAAGTAAATAGGTAAACTGGGATATGACTAAATAATTAATCAGGGTGATTTTTCCACAAATCGACCTTTCCATG
Source organism: Oncorhynchus clarkii lewisi (assembly GCF_045791955.1). Lineage (NCBI taxonomy): Eukaryota > Metazoa > Chordata > Actinopteri > Salmoniformes > Salmonidae > Oncorhynchus > Oncorhynchus clarkii. The sequence continues at coordinate 5,478 of NW_027259940.1, forward strand.
GTAGCAAGACCTTATCTATTTTTGCTAATTTTCTGTTCAAATGTTTTGTAGTAAGTTCCTTTACTTCTTTAGGGATATGAATACCGAGCATGTCCACTTCAACGTCAGGCCATTTTATTGGTCAACTACACGGTAATGTCAAAGTAGTATTTTTTTATGAACCAATGCGTAATATTAATCATAGTTTGGTTGTAATCCTGAGGTTAGAAAAATGATCTATGATGCTATGCAGGGATCTAGATTGCAGATTTAAGAGGGAAGTTGAGTCATCAGTGTAAAATGACACCTTTGTTTTTAAGCCCTGGCTTTCTAGCCCCTCTATATTATTGTTGGATCTGATTTTAACAGCCAACATTTCAATGGCCATAATAAATAGATATGCTGACAGTGGACAACCTTGTTTTACCAACTATATTCATTTGGGGAGAGTTCGAAACACATGAAAACATTCATGGACATTTAGCTAGCTTGCTGTTGCTAGCTAATTAATCCTGGGAGATAAACATTAGGCTGTTATTTAACCTGAAATGCATAATGGTCCTTGCTGGATCTTTGTAGAATTTTTCGTCATACAAAATTGTGTGTTCTCTACTCCGACAATTATTCCACAGATAAAAGGGGAAATCTAGTACGTTTTTAGCTAGTTTTCTTTGATTAATTTCTCCTCATTCATTCTTCTTCTGTGGATCTTATATGGCGGTTGGCAACCAACTTTAAGGTGCATTACCGCCACCAACTGGACTGGAGTGTGGACATTGTTCATTTTTGAAATGACACACATGGGTATGTGCTCGTAAAAACCAATGAGTAGAAGGGAGAGGCGGGACTTGCAACCAAGTTCTATTTTACCGCCTGGCTACACAGACGTCCGTTGACGCACACGAGCAGTTTGGATGAAATGATAATAACATGTATATGTGTACATTTATTTTGCAACGCTCTCTCAGGCCACACACTCAGGCCACACGGTCAGCATGTAATGGAACGGTCATGCCTTGGCAGTCACACACACAAGATTTTCAATTCAGCACTTCTCCCAGCCTCCAGTCAGCAACTCTTTCATCCTCTCCCTCACCCTTTCACCTCTCCCCACACTCCCGCCTTTTGCCCTCTCTCCCCCCTTTGCCCTTTCTCCTCCCCTCCCCCACCATTTCCCCCCTCACCTCTCCATTTCCCCCCCAGCCTCCCTCACCCAGTTTCCCCAGCCTCCCTCCCCTCCCTCACCCAGTTTCCCCAGCCTCTCCCCTGGTTTCAAGGGAAGGTGCTGGTGTTGGAGATTACCTTCCTTATCTCAACCCTAAATCCCCCTCGTCTTCCTTTCGCTTTCAACTTCTCTCTGCTTGACATTTATGGATCATTATTTACATCAAGGGAGATTACAGCAAGTTGATCAGCTCTTATATGCCCTGTGTCCGTCCACACACACACACACACACACACACACACGGGACGTCTTCATCTTTCTCCCTGCTAGTCCTTTCATTCCCCTCTGTCTGCCTCCTCACCTTTACTGAAGAGAGGAAAATAAACCTATACAACATTAACAGGTCCAGTCAGCCTACAGCTTGACCAGACTGACAATGCCTCCAAACCAGTGTGTTTCCAGGTCATAGAGCCTATTTGTAACAGACAGAAACACCACATTGAATTGACTGGTTTGATTGCTAGCTTTAAAAGCATAAAGGTTATTGTTAAGTTGCACTTTTCTACATCACTGTAACCTCTGCCATTTTGACAGCGACAAAGCGCTCCAGTCCCACCAGGCTGGCGACCGTTCATCTCCGAAATAATTGAAGAGATTTAAACCTATTGGGTGAGCGCAGCCCACGAGGCAGCCAGGCAGAGAGAGAAGGTACAGTACACACCCAACCGTATTGTCTGCAAAGAACCGACTGATTTCAAACACACCTCATCACACTTTCATCACAGCCCTGCCCTGGCTGTCACAAGCAGCTAGACGCCTGAACGGGGGTGTAAAAACAACCGACAGGCCAGCGAGTCAAGCATGGCATCAAAAATATATTATATTAAGCCTAAAAAAATGTATTTCACTTATTAAGCTAGTAGCTACCATGAACCTGAGGCTGGGTGTGTTCTGCAACAGCAAAGCAGGCTGGGGAAGTAAGTAACAGAGTGACTCTCTATTGTGACAATGCTGCCATCTGCATGCAGTACCTGAAGTCTAGTCTGAATCAATTCTCAGCATTTTGGTGGATTTAAAATTCACCATTTGAGTTCCAAGACAACAGCATGGTCAGTGACGACAATATCAGGAGGTAACACTGACAGGACACCACCACCTGCACTGCAGCCAAGCAACGTAATGACTTTCACAGACACTTTTTTACAACTATAATCTGAAATGAATCGGGCTCCCAATTCCAAACATGCTCGAAGCACGATATTTAGTCAAGGATGACGTCGTCTTCCCTCTTATCTGAGAACACAGGGTTCGGTCTAGGCCTGATCTCTCCCAAATAACACACCTGGAGCACACATCCACAGTACAGTTGGTGGTACGCATGCTGACACAATACAAATACATCCATCTCAAAGCGCGGGTGTGTGTGTGTGTGTGTGTGTGTGTGTGTGTGTGTGTGTGTGTGTGTGTGCGTGTATAGATTCTCAGAGACAGTACAGACTGTGCTGTACTTATTCATAGTCTTAAAAGACGAAGGGGTTTGATCATTGAAAGAAGACTCTGAATGAAATAATGTTTGAAGTGTGCAGGAGAAGGAAGGGAGTGGAGAGGATAGGGGGATGGGAGTGTTGCACCTGTCCTGTAGGCAGGAGTGTACACTATGCCCTCCACCACAATATAGTATGCACTTCTTCTTTGGGAATGTTGACAATATAGTGAAAAATACATATGATGAGCTGTATGAGTGACGAGTCCCAAAGCTCCGCAAAAGGCATCTTCTTTCTAAAAACTGACAGACCGACGTTCAGACAAGGCACTAAATACACTATATACAAAAGTATGTGGACACCCCATCAAATTAGGGTATTTTGCCATTTGCTGAAATGTGAATCAAATTGAGCACGCAGCCAAGCAATCTCCATAGACAAACATTGGCAGTAGAATGGCTCTTACTGAAGAGCTCAGTGACTTTGAACTTGGCATCGTCATAGGATGCCACCTATCCAACAAGTCCGTTCGTCAAATTTCTGCCCAGCTGTCCCGGTCAACTGTAAGTGTTGTTATTGTGAAGTGAAAAGGTCTAGGAGCAACAACGACTCAGCCGCAAAGTGATAGGGCACACAAGCTCACAGAACAGAACCGCCAAGAGCTGAAGCGCATTAAAATCACTCAACACCCACTACCGCGTTCCAAACTGCCTCTGGAAGCAACGTCAGCACAAGAACTGTTTGTCGACAATAAATGTTTGTCGGGGGCTTCCTGAATTGTTTTTCCATGGTCGAGCAGCCGCACCCAATCCTAATATCACAATGCGCAATGCCAAGTGTCGGCTGGAGTGGTGTAAAGCTCGCCGCCATTGGCCTCTGGAGCAGTGGACAAGTGTTCTCTGGAGTGATGAATCACGCTTCACCATCTGGCAGTCTGACGGACAAATCTGGGTTTGGTAGATGCCAGAAGAACACTACCTGACACAATGCATAGTGCCAACTGTAAAGTTTGGTGGATGAAGAATAATGGTCTGGGGCTGCTTTACACAGTTCAGACTAGGCCCCTTAGTTCCAGTGAAGGGAAATCTTAACGCTACAGCATACAATTACACTCTAGACCAGGGGTGTCAAAGTCAAATGGACGGAGGGCCAAATAAAAAAATCAGCTACAAGACGAGGGCCGGACTGTTCGAATGTTCATTGAAAAATTTTTAAATGACGCATATAGTCTAGTGAACCTAATTGAACCTACTGAAAACCTAACAAATATATTACAATATGATCAGATAAATAAAGCAATATTTTCTTATGGCTCTGTCAGTAATCTTTAATTTTCAACAGACACAAAAGACAAATTTCCTTTATATAAATATCCCCATAACATGAACATTAAATGAAAGAAACCGGTATTCAAGGCACCATCAGTAGACTATATTTTCTATTTTAGCAAAAGTGGGCTAAATTTACTTCAAAGAAAAAACAATAATAGCAATTTTCTATCATCCACTCAACTGAAATATTTTTAAAATATAATTGGATTGAAATACAAAAAAATAAAGTGCAAAAATCTATTAATCAAAAACAACACTTTGTTTAAGGAGAAGTAACATGCAGTGAAAACAAATATTAAATTTTAACTTTTAAACTTGAACTGAGTAAAAACTCTAAATATGTGATTGCACAGTAATGTTCACTTGTTTGAGGTTGAGGGTGATACTTGGTGGTGTCCCATCTTTTCCACAAGTTCATCAATGTTCGGGGTAAGGCTCTGAGCTGAAGAAATCCTCAGAATTGAGTGGAGGTGTTCAGCAGTAAGTCGACTTCTGTGTGATGTTTTGTTCAGGTTCATCAAAGAAAACAGTTGTTCACACAGGTATGTGCTGCCAAACATAGACAACGTTTGAGCAGCCTGGATGCGCAGCTGGGGCATTGTGCCGGGGAGGAAACGGGCGAACTCCGCAGCACCCACTGCCGCATATTTTGCCCTCAGTGCATCATTGCATTGGAGGTCAATCAACTCCATTTGGAGGTTTGGTGGTGAGCTTTCCACGTCAACAGCAAATGGGTTACCGAGCAGTTCCAACCTGCTTTTTTGTGCTTCAAAGTCAGCAAATCGGCGTCGAAAGTCAGCGGCAAGCATACCTATTTTATCAGCCAACTGTGTGCTCGGGAACGCACTGGTAGAGAGCTTCTCTTTCATGGTCTGGCAGCTGGGAAAGTGGCTCAAATTTTCTTTCCGCATCTGCGTCTCCCACAGAGTCAGTTTGGTTTTAAATGCCTTCACTGTACTGTACATATCAGAGATGACACGATCCCGACCCTGCAGCTGCAAGTTTATTGCATTCAGATGACTCGTAATGTCACACAGAAAAGCCATTTCACACAGAAACATTTCGTCTCGGAGTTGTGTTGTGTCTTTCCCTTTGCTGTCCAAGAACAGACAAATCTCCTCACGAAGCTCGAAACATCTTTGAAGCACCTTTCCCTGGCTTAGCCATCGCACCTCTGTGTGATAAGGCAAATCACCATGCTCCGTTTCTAACTCCGTCAGAAATGCCTTGAACTGGCGGTGATTCAAACCTTTGGCTCTGATAAAGTTAACTGTGCGCGTGATGATGCTCATTACATGCTCCATTTTCAAGGCTTTACCGCACAACGCTTCCTGGTGTATGATACAATGATAAGCTGTCAGCTCACCTGTCGCGTTTTCCTCTTGCATCTTTTCCCGTATCTTCGCCACCAGTCCGCTCCTGTGTCCACACATCGCAGGTGCTCCGTCGGTTGTCAAACCCACGAGTTTTTCCCAAGGCAGCTCCATCTCATTTACACATCTTGACACCTCTTCATACAAATCATGCCCCGTAGTTGTGCCATGCATAGGACGTAAAGCCAAAAACTCCTCTGTCACGCTTAGGTTGGAGTCCACTCCGCGGATGAAAATTGACAACTGGGCAATGTCAGAAATGTCGGTGCTCTCATCCACAGCCAAGGAATATGCAATAAAATCTTTTCCCTTTTTCACAAGCTGCTCTTTTAGATTGATGGACAACTGGTCTACTCTCTCGGCAATGGTGTTTCTGCTCAGACTCACATTTAAAAAGAGTTGCCTTTTTTCTGGGCAAACTTCGTCACAAACTTTAATCATGCAGTTTTTGATGAAATCCCCCTCCGTAAATGGCCGGGCTGATTTAGCGATCTCTTCTGCCAAAATAAAACTGGCCTTGACAGCAGCCTGGCCTTGTGATTTGGCTTTTTTGAACAGAGCCTGTCGAGATTTGAGGCCTCGTTTTAATTCCTCTGCCTTTTGTAGCCTTTGTTCCATGTCCATATTCTTGTTTTTGTCCGCGTGTTTCGTTTCATAATGTCGTCTCAGATTATACTCTTTCAGTACCGCCACACTTTCTCCACACAGAAGACACACAGGTTTTCCAGCTACCTTCGTGAACATATACTCCGACTCCCACCTTGTTTGAAACCCCCGGTTCTCAGTATCCACCTTCCGTTTTGCCATTTTTGATGGGTATCTGAAAGTTAATTTTACTGTGATGCTGACGACTGCTGTGCCAATAAATATTGAAATGAAGCAGCCTACTGCTCGGTGCGTCACCTTTGCATTGTGGGAAATGTAGTATTGGTGCGTGTAAAAGATCTGCGGGCTGCCGGCTTGCTGCGGGCCGGTTCTAATAATAAATCAAGATCATCCCAGGGGCCGTAAAAAACCTTCTTGCGGGCCGGATGTGGCCCGCGGGCCTTGACTCTGACATATGTGCTCTAGACGATTCTGTACTTCCAACTTTGTGGCAACAGTTTGGGATAGGCCCTTTCCTGTTTCAGCTTAACAATGCCCCTATGCACAAAGCGAGGTCCATATAAAAATGGTTTGTTGAGATCAATGTGGAAGAACTTGATTGGCCTGCACAGAGCTCTGACCTCAACCCCATCGAACACCTTTGGGATGAATTGGAACGCCGACTGAACCAGACCTAATCGTTTAACATCCGTGTCCGACCAGTGCTCGTGGCGGAATGGAAGCGAGACCCCGCAGAAATGGTCCAACATCTAGTGGAAAGCCTTCCCAGAAGGGTGGAGGCTGTTGTCGCAGCAAAGGCGGGACCAACTCCATATTAATAATGCCAATGATCTTGGAATGAGATGGACTGTGTCCACATACTGTTGGCCATGTAGTGTATGTAGGTGATTAGATGTGTGATCCTCTTCATTTTAACTGTGCACATTTGTCTTTTAAAGCTGACTTGCAGTGCATCATGGTTTCTTGAGAAACATAGTGTTACTGAGCCAGTTAGACAGACACCAGTCTAGAGACGGTGTCCCACCCCCCCCCCCCCCCTCCACGGTGCGGCAGTGGCCCTTGGGGAGGGAGACTTTCATCTCAGATAAAAGGCTTAGTGAGAAAATCCCACTTTAGCAGACAGCTCTAGTAGCCCGGAGACAGCAATTTGATTAGCCCAGTGTTGGGAATATTCCTCCATGTTGGAGCCTGATAGGGACACGGTGTGTGTGTGTGTGTGTACGAGAACACAGGTGCAGAGTGCAGAACCAATACACAGCTCTGCATTGTTAACTCGGGCTGAGAGGTAATTGAGACAGAACACTGGACCAAGAGAACAGAGAAGTGTGGAGAAGAGTGTAAAACATGACAGAGGAATGGAGGGAGGGAGAGAGGAAAACAGATAGGAATGGAGGGAGGGAGGGAGAGAGGAAAACAGACAGGGGAATGGAGGGAGGGAGAGAAGGAGAGAGGAAAACAGATAGGAATGGAGGGAGGGAGAGAGGAAAACAGATAGGAATGGAGGGAGGGAGAGAGGAAAACAGATAGGAATGGAGGGAAGGAGGGAGAGAGGAAAACAGACAAGAGGAATGGAGGGAGGGAGGGAGAGAGGAAAACAGATAGGAATGGAGGGAGGGAGGGAGAGAGGAAAACAGACAGAGGAATGGAGGGAGGGAGAGAGGAAAACAGACAGAGGAATGGAGGGAGGGAGGGAGAGAGGAAAACAGACAGAGGAATGGAGGGAGGGAGAGAGGAAAACAGACAGAGGAATGGAGGGAGGGAGGGAGAGAGGAAAACAGATAGGAATGGAGGGAGGGAGGGAGAGAGGAAAACAGATAGGAATGGAGGGAGGGAGGGAGAGAGGAAAACAGACAGAGGAATGGAGGGAGAGAGGAAAACAGACAGAGGAATGGAGGGAGGGAGGGAGGGTTGGGAGGGAGGGTTGGGAGGGTTGGGAGGGAGGGAGGGAGGGAGGGAGGGAGGGAGGGAGGGAGGGAGGGAGGGAGGGAGGGGAGGGAGGGAGGGAGGGAGGGAGGGAGGGAGGGAGGAAAACAGACAGAGATTAAGTGAGAGAGATACGGAGAGAAAAACTGCCTGTCCCTTGATAGGTTAAAACTGAAGAGTCAGCAACACACCATTCTTGAAGCAAATTAACAAACACAACCCCCCCCCCCCCCACACCCCTAAGGACTGGGAGGACTTGAATAATTGGTCCAAACAGAGTCCCGTGGCATGTGTGTTGGACAGACGATCTGTTAGAGCCTCTAATAAGGTCTTTCAACAGGCCCGTATAGTCCCTAATCCTCTACAATTCCCTGGAATAGAGCCTTATCACTGCCACCAGCCATGGTTCATTCAGCCTCCTCCTCTTCTCCCTCCTCATCCCTCACTATCACACCATCTCCACACTCCACAGACATATGTCTACTGCAGGGCAGGGTTGGAGCGAGGCTGATGATGATGAAGAACCTAAAGAGCCATAGATAACGTTGCTAAAATACTTAAGTGATGCACAATGTCTTCTAGGGGGAGGACTTGTGTTGATCCCTGAACGCTGTCCTCCCAGGGCATCCTTATGGCTGAATAACAAGTACATGTTGATTGGGAGGGAAGGAGTTTAGTGGGTCAGTACTGTCACTCGGATCAGGAGGTTGTACCAGACCCAATGGGAACTAGCCATGCAGCACTGGGGAAACAGAGCAGACCTTTTAGGATTCTCTCTATTCAGACTCCTCCTCTCCTGTGCATGTGTGACAAGTCCCTTCTCCCCAGACGTTCACCCACTCTGCCACACACATGCAATATGTATACGACAGCCCACTCTACAGACAGCAGTGCAGAGACATGGCCGATTATATGAGGGGCACACACACACACACACAAATAACATACTAACCAAATTCACATCTCGCAAATTGGCATTAATCAAATTGCTATGTGGCATCGTACATGAGTTTGTGCTGCCTGGTACCCCCATCATCACTGTTAAAACACAGCTGTATTACTACTAGTAGTGAGATAATCTCCTCTCTCCTGCTGGTACTCCCATCATCACTGTTAAAACACAGCTGTATTACTACTAGTAGTGAGATAATCTCCTATCTCCTGCTGGTACCCCCATCATCCCTGTTAAAACACAGCTGTATTACTACTAGTAGTGAGATAATCTCCTGCTGGGTGACTCTCATCAAAGAGCCAGGAAGTGATTCAGGGAGAGAGATGCCCCATGTTGTCTTTCATCCTCCCCCAAGAGGCCCCAAAAAATGGGTCAGTTAGTAGAGAGAGGAGCACACACCCTGCTGGCTGGTACACACACTGGCATGAACATACTACAGGCACGAATGCAGTCGCACACACAAGCACACAAATAGGCACTCTTCCGTTTTCTCTCCCTCTCTCACACACAAATAGGCACTCTTCTGTTCTCTCTCACACACACAAATAGGCACGCTTCTGTTCACACACACACACACACGCACACACGCACACACACATACACACACAAGATATTCATTGACAATCAGAGCTAATGCTTCTAACTTCCTGTCTTCTATAAGCACCACCATGTGGTCACTCCAGGACTGGCTGTTGTGCCTTCAACACGTTCTGTTGTCAAAGGGAGAAGTTGTGACTTACCTGTGATGAGGGCCGGCCCGGGCAGAGAGGACAGAGAACATAGGGGAAAAAAAGGAGGAAAAACACAATTTAGTGTTTATTCATTACATTTATTCACATCAAAATCAGTCATTTATTCACACTTAAGTTAAATGGCACAAAAACAATTGCATGAACATGTTACACCAGTTCAGACAAACCTCCAGACAGTCGACACAATAAGCTCTATCACCACTAGGCCTTGGTTAGCTTCCCGGGAAGAGTTCATTACAGAAGTAAAGTATTATCAAAGACATGCTCTAGCCCAGGGCTCTCCAACCCTGTTCCTGGAGAACTACCATCCTATAGGTTCACTCCAACTCTGTTCCTGGAGAACTACCATCCTATAGGTTCACTCCAACCCTGTTCCTGGAGAACTACCATCCTATAGGTTCACTCCAACCCTGTTTCTGAAGAACTACCATTCTATAGGTTCACTCCAACCCTGTTCCTGGAGAACTACCATCCTATAGGTCCTCTCTCCAACCCTGTTCCTGGAGAACTACCCTCATATAGGTTCACTCCAACCCAGTTTCTGAAGAACTACCATCCTATAGGTCCTCTCTCCAACCCTGTTCCTGAAGAACTACCATCCTATAGGTCCTCTCTCCAACCCTGTTCCTGGAGAACTACCATCCTATAGGTCCTCTCTCCAACCCTGTTCCCGGAGAACTACCCTCATATAGGTTCACTCCAACCCAGTTCCTGGAGAACTACCATCCTATAGGTTCACTCCAACCCTGTTTCTGAAGAACTACCATCCTATAGGTTCACTCCAACCCTGTTCCTGGAGAACTACCATCCTATAGGTCCTCTCTCCAACCCTGTTCCTGAAGAACTACCATCCTATAGGTCCTCTCTCCAACCCTGTTCCTGAAGAACTAACATCCTATAGGTCCTCTCTCCAACCCTGTTCCTGAAGAACTACCATCCTATAGGTCCTCTCTCCAACCCTGTTCTTGGAGAACTACCATCCTATAGGTCCTCTCTCCAACCCTGTTCTTGGAGAACTACCATCCTATAAGTCCACTCCAACCCGGTTCCTGGAGAACTACCATCCTATAAGTCCACTCCAACCCTGTTCCTGGAGAACTACCATCCTATAGGTTCACTCCAACCCTGTTCCTGGAGAACTACCATCCTATAGGTCCTCTCTCCAACCCTGTTCCTGGAGAACTACCATCATATAGGTTCACTCCAACCCTGTTTCTGAAGAACTACCATCCTATAGGTCCTCTCTCCAACCCTGTTCCTGGAGAACTACCATCCTATAGGTCCTCTCTCCAACCCTGTTCTTGGAGAACTACCATCCTATAGGTCCTCTCTCCAACCCTGTTCCTGGAGAACTACCATCCTATAAGTCCTCTCTCCAACCCTGTTCCCGGAGAAGTACCATCCTATAGGTCCTCTCTCCAACCCTGTTCCCGGAGAACTACCATCCTATAGGTCCTCTCTCCAACCCTGTTCCCGGAGAACTACCATCCTATAGGTCCTCTCTCCAACCCTGTTCCTGGAGAACTACCATCCTATAGGTCCTCTCTCCAACCCAGTTCCTGGAGAACTACCATCCTATAGGTTCCTTCCAACCTTGTTCCTGGAGAGCTACTGTGCTGTAGGTCCTTTCTCCAACCCTGTTCCTGGAGAGCTACTGTGCTGTAGGTCCTCTCTCCAACCCTGTTCCTGGAGAGCTACTGTGCTGTAGTTCCTCTCTCCAACCCTGTTCCCGGAGAGCTACTGTGCTGTAGGTCCTCTCTCCAACCCTGTTCCCGGAGAGCTACTGTGCTGTAGGTCCTCTCTCCAACCCTGTTCCTGGAGAGCTACTGTGCTGTAGGTCCTCTCTCCAACACTAATCTAGCACACCTGATTCTAATAAGCTGGTTGATAAGCTGAATCAGGTTAGTTACAACTGGGTTTGGAGCGAAAACCTACAGGATACTAGTTCTCCAGGAACAGGGTAGCCTAATTGCAAGACCTACGGTATGCTAAATAGTCAGACAACAAATGATGAGGTGATTCTCAGTGTCTTCTCCCCAGCCACCATCTTCCCCCAAAGGCCACATTTCTCAGTGTGGTTAAACATGATTGTAACCTCTTCATATGGTGATCAAGTTTTCATGAGTTCTTAGCATGTACATAACACATTAATAAGGAGGCACCATGAGGTGTCGGACTATCTGCTGATGAGTCCTGCACAACAAAACGATGACACGTCAGAGAGCCCTGCACACATTCAGAGCACCGGTGTGTGTGTGTGTGTGTGTGTGGACACACGCGTCTGACTCGGAGGCTAGACCCTCTGTCTTGATCGTCAAAGCGGAAGAGAGAGAGAGGGGAGCAGATGAACCACTGAATGAATAAAGAAAAGAGAGCAGACAAATGGAGAGACACAGAGAGAGAGAGACCAGACACCTTGACACGCCAACCCAGACTAAGGTCTGTTACCATGGTGACACAGTCTAGGGTCTGCACGCCACGGCTGGTTTGGCTCGCAGCGTGCAGAGTGGTGGAGCCTTGGCGACAAGGGGTCCCCAGGGGAGTGTGCCAACCACGTGCCCATGGGGAAGGGGAGGGCAGGCTAGGCTGCTGATCAACCTGGGGGAGGGGTGGGGGGCTTGTGTGCCCCTAAACACCCCCTTCCAAACACACACACACCCGTGCCAGCAGGCTCCCCCTAATCTCTGACCACAATACTAACCATATGCTGATCCTCTCCAACACAAAAGAACAGGCAGGGCAACAGATTATTATGTCAAACAAACTACGTGTCAAAGATCCCAAACAGCATCTTAACCCATTCATTCAAACACTTTGGGCTATTCAGAACAAGGGTTGTGCTTTTGAACTAGTCGCTCCAGAACAAGGGTTGTTTATCCTGGTCACCGGGCTGGTTGGTGGTTTGGATCTAATGGCTCCAGAACAAGGGATGTTTATCCTGGTCAAGTGGCTGGTTGATGGTTTGGATCTAATGGCTCCAGAACAAGGGTTGTTTATCCTGGTCACCGGGCTGGTTGGTGGTTTGGATCTAATGGCTCCAGAACAAGGGTTATTTATCCTGGTCACTTGGCTGGTTGGTGGTTTGGATCTAATGGCTCCAGAACAAGGGTTGTTTATCCTGGTCACTTGGTTGTTTTGGATCTTTTATTTTATTTTTAATTTAACCAGGCAAGTCCATTAAGAACAAATTCTTAGTTACAATGACGGCCTACCAGAAGGCAAAAGGCCTCCTACGGGGGCTGGGATAAAAACAAATACAAATAAATATAGAACAAAACACATCACGACAAGAGAGACAACACAACACTACATAAAGAGAGACTTAAGACAACAACATAGCAAGGCAGCAGAACATGACAACAACATGGTAGCAACTATGGACACCCATCCACTAGGGCTGGGATCTAATGGCTTCAGAACAAGGATGGACACCCATCCACTAGGGCTGGGATCTAATGGCTCCAGAACAAGGATGGACACCCATCCACTAGGGCTGGGATCTAAATGGCTCCAGAACAAGGATGGACACCCATCCACTAGGGCTGGGATCTAATGGCTCCAGAACAAGGATGGACACCCATCCACTAGGGCTGGGATCGAATGGCTCCAGTCTACTGGCCGTCTCTGGTGGATCTACTGTAGACCATCAGTCATTATTATAGTGTCTCCTTCTAGCTGTCAGAGGGGCAGGACCTTCGCCTCCCCTCATCCTCAGCTCAGCCACCCTCTCTCCTCCCCCTCCCCTCCATCCCAACCATCCAGGGTCAACTTCAGAGGTCAGTCTTTCACAGAGTCTGTCCTCATTACCGTCAACCCAAGTCTCATCTAGACGATATTCATTCCAATTATCCCCCGTTCCCTTTCAATTCTAAATTCCATTATCTGACTACAGGGTAATCTGATGACCTGTATCCATGTCAAAATGAAACTTGGCCTACATTCTGTGTCTCTAGATCTCTCTCTCTCTGAGCACATTGGCACCACAGACTACTTTCAGTTACACAATACATTGACTGCAGAGAAGCACATGGTTCACTATTCATCCAATGAAAGTCCATAGCAACAGTGAAGTAGGCACTATACGCGTCTCAATTGGTGTGAACATGTGCAGAGGAAAATGCATTAAGGGCATGTCTGCTGAAATGTGCACACCCACGCATTATTCAAGCACATTGAACCGATAGCATCCTCCAAATCAATGACATGTCGTCGGGCGGAGCAACTCAAGGGTAGCCGGGTGAAATCAATTCTCCCACATACAGGTAGGCGTACGACATGGGAATTGACCCACCGTGGGACTCTTAGCTGAAGGTGGAGTAGGGGAGGGTAATGGGTGTAACAACAACCAGGAAGTCATTTTGGCAGCACGCCACAAGGTTTCTCCCGGCCACTGTGAGAATGTTGTGACTGTGAAGGAGAATCAAGGTGTTGAATGAGTCAGAACATGAGAACAAGAATGATAAGCAATCATGTTTCTCTCTCTCCCTCTCTCTTTATCCCTCATTCAACAGATGGCAGTGTGATGTTCTCCTCTCTCTCATCATCCCCCCATCCCAGTATGACTGACACCTCCCCTCCCGCTGGTCCTGTGCATCCCGTAGATCAGCAGCATTCAGCACCACTATCGTGCACGCTCACGTCTCCACCCAGAGTGCACGTGTCGTGCATGGGGGTGACAACAGCTCTGCTAGTCATAGTGGAGAGTTCTAGAATGTAGATCTAATGGTCTCAGGTGAGATGACAGATGGATGCTGTGTCCGAGGCAGAGAGATGAGAGGCCCCAGATTCCTACATTTGTCAGGCAGGGGGACTCGAGCTGTCACTGCAGCAACTGCACATTCTGACAGCCCGTACAAACACACACACAAACACACCCTGGAGACTTCATTAGAGAGCAGAGACCCCGAGAGGGAGACATTAATTATTCACTAGCTGTGGAGAGAGCGAGAGAGCGAGAGAGCGAGAGAGAGAGAGAGAG
>NW_027259941.1:0-15000 GCF_045791955.1 Oncorhynchus clarkii lewisi
CAAACAAACGTCAGAACACACAGTAGAGGTCAACTGGACATGACAAACGTCAGAAACAAACAGTGGAGGTCAACTGGACATGACAAACGTCAGAAACACACAGTGGAGGTCAACTGGACATGACAAACGTCAGAAACACACAGTGGAGGTCAACTGGACATGACAAACGTCAGAAACACAGTAGAGGTCAACTGAACCTGACAAACGTCAGAAACAAAGTGGAGGTCAACTGAACATGACAAACGTCAGAACACACAGTGGAGGTCAACTAAACATGACAAACGTCAGAACACACAGTAGAGGTCAACTGGACATGACAAACGTCAGAACACACAGTGGAGATCAACTGGACATGACAAACGTCAGAACATACAGTGGAGGTCAACTGGACATGACAAACGTCAGAAACACACAGTGGAGGTCAACTAGACATGACAAACGTCAGAAACACACAGTGGAGGTCAACTGAACATGACAAACGTCAGAACACACAGTAGAGGTCAACTGGACATGACAAACAAACGTCAGAAACACACAGTGGAGGTCAACTGAACCTGACAAACGTCAGAAACACAGTGGAGGTCAACTGGACATGACAAACGTCAGAACACACAGTGGAGGTCAACTGGACATGACAAACGTCAGAACACACAGTAGAGGTCAACTGGACATGACAAACGTCAGAAACACAGTGGAGGTCAACTGGACATGACAAACGTCAGAAACACACAGTGGAGGTCAACTGGACATGACAAACGTCAGAACACACAGTGGAGGTCAACTGAACATGACAAACATCAGAACACACAGTAGAGGTCAACTGAACATGACAAACGTCAGAACACACAGTGGAGGTCAACTGGACATGACAAACGTCAGAACACACAGTAGAGGTCAACTGGACATGACAAACAAACGTCAGAACACACAGTAGAGGTCAACTGGACATGACAAACGTCAGAAACACACAGTGGAGGTCAACTGAACATGACAAACGTCAGAACACACAGTGGAGGTCAACTGGACATGACAAACGTCAGAAACACACAGTGGAGGTCAACTGAACATGACAAACGTCAGAACACACAGTGGAGGTAAACTGGACATGACAAACGTCAGAACACGCAGTAGAGGTCAACTGAACATGACAAATGTCGGAACACACAGTAGAGGTCAACTGGACATGACAAACGTCAGAAACACACAGTGGAGGTCAACTGAACATGACAAACGTCAGAACACACAGTGGAGGTCAACTGAACATGACAAACGTCAGAACACACAGTAGAGGTCAACTGGACATGACAAACGTCAGAACACACAGTGGAGGTCAACTGGACATGACAAACGTCAGAAACACACAGTGGAGGTCAACTGAACATGACAAACGTCAGAACACACAGTAGAGGTCAACTGGACATGACAAACGTCAGAACACACAGTGGAGGTCAACTGGACATGACAAACGTCAGAAACACAGTGGAGGTCAACTGGACATGACAAACGTCAGAAACACACAGTGGAGGTCAACTGAACCTGACAAATGTCAGAACATACAGTGGAGATCAACTGGACATTACAAACGTCAGAACACACAGTGGAGGTCAACTGGACATGACAAATGTCAGAAACACACAGTGGAGGTCAACTGGACATGACAAACAAATGTCAGAACACACAGTGGAGGTCAACTGAACCTGACAAACGTCAGAACACACAGTGGAGGTCAACTGAACCTGACAAACGTCAGAAACACAGTGGAGGTCAACTGGACATGACAAACGTCAGCAACACAGTGGAGGTCAATTGGACATGACAAACGTCAGAACACACAGTGGAGGTCAACTGGACATGACAAACGTCAGAACACACAGTAGAGGTCAACTGGACATGACAAACGTCAGAAACACAGTGGAGGTCAACTGGACATGACAAACGTCAGAAACACACAGTGGAGGTCAACTGGACATGACAAACGTCAGAACACACAGTAGAGGTCAACTGAACATGACAAACAAACGTCAGAACACACAGTAGAGGTCAACTGAACATGACAAACAAACGTCAGAACACACAGTAGAGGTCAACTGGACATGACAAACGTCAGAAACACAGTGGAGGTCAACTGGACATGACAAACGTCAGAACACACAGTGGAGGTCAACTGAACATGACAAACGTCAGAAACACAGTGGAGGTCAACTGGACATGACAAACGTCAGAAACACACAGTAGAGGTCAACTGAACCGGACAAACGTCAGAAACACACAGTGGAGGTCAACTGAACATGACAAACGTCAGAACACACAGTAGAGGTCAACTGAACATGACAAACGTCAGAACACACAGTGGAGGTCAACTGGACATGACAAACGTCAGAACACACAGTAGAGGTCAACTGGACATGACAAACAAACGTCAGAACACACAGTAGAGGTCAACTGGACATGACAAACGTCAGAAACACACAGTGGAGGTCAACTGAACATGACAAACGTCAGAACACACAGTGGAGGTCAACTGGACATGACAAACGTCAGAAACACACAGTGGAGGTCAACTGAACATGACAAACGTCAGAACACACAGTGGAGGTCAACTGGACATGACAAACGTCAGAACACACAGTAGAGGTCAACTGAACATGACAAACGTCAGAACACACAGTAGAGGTCAACTGGACATGACAAACGTCAGAAACACACAGTGGAGGTCAACTGAACATGACAAACGTCAGAACACACAGTGGAGGTCAACTGGACATGACAAACGTCAGAACACACAGTAGAGGTCAACTGAACATGACAAACGTCAGAACACACAGTAGAGGTCAACTGGACATGACAAACGTCAGAACACACAGTGGAGGTCAACTGGACATGACAAACGTCAGAACACAGAGTGGAGGTCAACTGGACATGACAAACGTCAGAACACACAGTGGAGGTCAACTGGACATGACAAACGTCAGAACACACAGTGGAGGTCAACTGGACATGACAAACGTCAGAACACACAGTGGAGGTCAACTGAACATGACAAACGTCAGAACACACAGTGGAGGTCAACTGGACATGACAAACGTCAGAACACACAGTGGAGGTCAACTGAACATGACAAACAAACGTCATAACACACAGTAGAGGTCAACTGGACATGACAAACGTCAGAACACACAGTGGAGGTCAACTGGACATGACAAACGTCAGAACACACAGTGGAGGTCAACTGAACATGACAAACAAACGTCAGAAACACACAGTGGAGGTCAACTGAACATGACAAACAAACGTCAGAACACACAGTGGAGGTCAACTGGACATGACAAACGTCAGAACACACAGTGGAGGTCAACTGGACATGACAAACAAACGTCAGAACACACAGTAGAGGTCAACTGGACATGACAAACGTCAGAACACACAGTGGAGGTCAACTGAACATGACAAACAAACGTCAGAACACACAGTGGAGGTCAACTGGACATGACAAACGTCAGAACACACAGTGGAGGTCAACTGGACATGACAAACAAACGTCAGAACACACAGTAGAGGTCAACTGGACATGACAAACGTCAGAAACAAACAGTGGAGGTCAACTGGACATGACAAACGTCAGAAACACACAGTGGAGGTCAACTGGACATGACAAACGTCAGAAACACACAGTGGAGGTCAACTGGACATGACAAACGTCAGAAACACAGTAGAGGTCAACTGGACATGACAAACGTCAGAAACACAGTGGAGGTCAACTGAACATGACAAACGTCAGAACACACAGTGGAGGTCAACTAAACATGACAAACGTCAGAACACACAGTAGAGGTCAACTGGACATGACAAACGTCAGAACACACAGTGGAGATCAACTGGACATGACAAACGTCGGAACATACAGTGGAGGTCAACTGGACATGACAAACGTCAGAAACACACAGTGGAGGTCAACTGGACATGACAAACGTCAGAAACACACAGTGGAGGTCAACTGAACATGACAAACGTCAGAACACACAGTAGAGGTCAACTGGACATGACAAACAAACGTCAGAAACACACAGTGGAGGTCAACTGAACCTGACAAACGTCAGAAACACAGTGGAGGTCAACTGGACATGACAAACGTCAGAACACACAGTGGAGGTCAACTGGACATGACAAACGTCAGAACACACAGTAGAGGTCAACTGGACATGACAAACGTCAGAAACACAGTGGAGGTCAACTGGACATGACAAACGTCAGAAACACACAGTGGAGGTCAACTGGACATGACAAACGTCAGAACACACAGTGGAGGTCAACTGAACATGACAAACGTCAGAAACACAGTGGAGGTCAACTGGACATGACAAACGTCAGAAACACACAGTAGAGGTCAACTGAACCTGACAAACGTCAGAAACACACAGTGGAGGTCAACTGAACATGACAAACATCAGAACACACAGTAGAGGTCAACTGAACATGACAAACGTCAGAACACACAGTGGAGGTCAACTGGACATGACAAACGTCAGAACACACAGTAGAGGTCAACTGGACATGACAAACGTCAGAACACACAGTAGAGGTCAACTGGACATGACAAACAAACGTCAGAACACACAGTAGAGGTCAACTGGACATGACAAACGTCAGAAACACACAGTGGAGGTCAACTGAACATGACAAACGTCAGAACACACAGTGGAGGTCAACTGGACATGACAAACGTCAGAAACACACAGTGGAGGTCAACTGAACATGACAAACGTCAGAACACACAGTGGAGGTCAACTGAACATGACAAACGTCAGAACACACAGTAGAGGTCAACTGGACATGACAAACGTCAGAACACACAGTGGAGGTCAACTGAACATGACAAACGTCAGAACACACAGTAGAGGTCAACTGGACATGACAAACGTCAGAACACACAGTGGAGGTCAACTGGACATGACAAACGTCAGAAACACAGTGGAGGTCAACTGGACATGACAAACGTCAGAAACACACAGTGGAGGTCAACTGAACCTGACAAATGTCAGAACATACAGTGGAGGTCAACTGGACATTACAAACGTCAGAACACACAGTGGAGTCCAACTGGACATGACAAATGTCAGAAAAACACAGTGGAGGTCAACTGGACATGACAAACAAATGTCAGAACACACAGTGGAGGTCAACTGAACCTGACAAACGTCAGAACACACAGTGGAGGTCAACTGAACCTGACAAACGTCAGAAACACAGTGGAGGTCAACTGGACATGACAAACGTCAGCAACACAGTGGAGGTCAACTGGACATGACAAACGTCAGAACACACAGTGGAGGTCAACTGGACATGACAAACGTCAGAACACACAGTAGAGTTCAACTGGACATGACAAACGTCAGAAACACAGTGGAGATCAACTGGACATGACAAACGTCAGAAACACACAGTGGAGGTCAACTGGACATGACAAACGTCAGAACACACAGTAGAGGTCAACTGAACATGACAAACAAACGTCAGAACACACAGTAGAGGTCAACTGGACATGACAAACGTCAGAAACACAGTGGAGGTCAACTGGACATGACAAACGTCAGAACACACAGTGGAGGTCAACTGAACATGACAAACGTCAGAAACACAGTGGAGGTCAACTGGACATGACAAACGTCAGAAACACACAGTAGAGGTCAACTGAACCGGACAAACGTCAGAAACACACAGTGGAGGTCAACTGAACATGACAAACGTCAGAACACACAGTGGAGGTCAACTGGACATGACAAACGTCAGAAACACACAGTGGAGGTCAACTGGACATGACAAACAAACGTCAGAACACACAGTAGAGGTCAACTGGACATGACAAACGTCAGAAACACACAGTGGAGGTCAACTGAACATGACAAACGTCAGAACACACAGTGGAGGTCAACTGGACATGACAAACGTCAGAAACACACAGTGGAGGTCAACTGAACATGACAAACGTCAGAACACACAGTGGAGGTCAACTGGACATGACAAACGTCAGAACACACAGTAGAGGTCAACTGAACATGACAAACGTCAGAACACACAGTAGAGGTCAACTGGACATGACAAACGTCAGAACACACAGTGGAGGTCAACTGGACATGACAAACGTCAGAACACAGAGTGGAGGTCAACTGGACATGACAAACGTCAGAACACACAGTGGAGGTCAACTGGACATGACAAACGTCAGAACACACAGTGGAGGTCAACTGGACATGACAAACGTCAGAACACACAGTGGAGGTCAACTGAACATGACAAACGTCAGAACACACAGTGGAGGTCAACTGGACATGACAAACGTCAGAACACACAGTGGAGGTCAACTGAACATGACAAACAAACGTCATAACACACAGTAGAGGTCAACTGGACATGACAAACGTCAGAACACACAGTGGAGGTCAACTGGACATGACAAACGTCAGAACACACAGTGGAGGTCAACTGGACATGACAAACAAACGTCAGAACACACAGTAGAGGTCAACTGGACATGACAAACGTCAGAAACACACAGTGGAGGTCAACTGGACATGACAAACGTCAGAAACACACAGTGGAGGTCAACTGGACATGACAAACGTCAGAAACACACAGTGGAGGTCAACTGGACATGACAAACGTCAGAAACACAGTAGAGGTCAACTGAACCTGACAAACGTCAGAAACACAGTGGAGGTCAACTGAACATGACAAACGTCAGAACACACAGTGGAGGTCAACTGGACATGACAAACGTCAGAACATACAGTAGAGGTCAACTGGACATGACAAACGTCAGAAACACACAGTGGAGGTCAACTGGACATGACAAACGTCAGAACACACAGTGGAGGTCAACTGGACATGACAAACGTCAGAACACACAGTGGAGGTCAACTGAACATGACAAACAAACGTCAGAACACACAGTAGAGGTCAACTGGACATGACAAACGTCAGAAACACACAGTGGAGGTCAACTGAACATGACAAACAAACGTCAGAACACACAGTGGAGGTCAACTGGACATGACAAACGTCAGAAACACACAGTGGAGGTCAACTGGACATGACAAACGTCAGAACACACAGTGGAGGTCAACTGAACATGACAAACAAACGTCAGAACACACAGTGGAGGTCAACTGGACATGACAAACGTCAGAACACACAGTGGAGGTCAACTGGACATGACAAACAAACGTCAGAACACACAGTAGAGGTCAACTGGACATGACAAACGTCAGAAACACACAGTGGAGGTCAACTGGACATGACAAACGTCAGAAACACACAGTGGAGGTCAACTGGACATGACAAACGTCAGAAACACACAGTGGAGGTCAAATGGACATGACAAACGTCAGAACACACAGTGGAGGTCAACTGGACATGACAAACGTCAGAAACACACAGTGGAGGTCAACTGAACATGACAAACGTCAGAACACACAGTGGAGGTCAACTGGACATGACAAACGTCAGAACACACAGTAGAGGTCAACTGAACATGACAAACGTCAGAGCACACAGTAGAGGTCAACTGGACATGACAAACGTCAGAAACACACAGTGGAGGTCAACTGAACATGACAAACGTCAGAACACACAGTGGAGGTCAACTGGACATGACAAACGTCAGAACACACAGTAGAGGTCAACTGAACATGACAAACGTCAGAACACACAGTAGAGGTCAACTGGACATGACAAACGTCAGAACACACAGTGGAGGTCAACTGGACATGACAAACGTCAGAACACAGAGTGGAGGTCAACTGGACATGAAAAACGTCAGAACACACAGTGGAGGTCAACTGGACATGACAAACGTCAGAACACACAGTGGAGGTCAACTGGACATGACAAACGTCAGAACACACAGTGGAGGTCAACTGAACATGACAAACGTCAGAACACACAGTGGAGGTCAACTGGACATGACAAACGTCAGAACACACAGTGGAGGTCAACTGAACATGACAAACAAACGTCATAACACACAGTAGAGGTCAACTGGACATGACAAACGTCAGAACACACAGTGGAGGTCAACTGGACATGACAAACGTCAGAACACACAGTGGAGGTCAACTGGACATGACAAACAAACGTCAGAACACACAGTAGAGGTCAACTGGACATGACAAACGTCAGAAACACACAGTGGAGGTCAACTGGACATGACAAACGTCAGAAACACACAGTGGAGGTCAACTGGACATGACAAACGTCAGAAACACACAGTGGAGGTCAACTGGACATGACAAACGTCAGAAACACAGTAGAGGTCAACTGAACCTGACAAACGTCAGAAACACAGTGGAGGTCAACTGAACATGACAAACGTCAGAACACACAGTGGAGGTCAACTGGACATGACAAACGTCAGAACATACAGTAGAGGTCAACTGGACATGACAAACGTCAGAAACACACAGTGGAGGTCAACTGGACATGACAAACGTCAGAACACACAGTGGAGGTCAACTGGACATGACAAACGTCAGAACACACAGTGGAGGTCAACTGAACATGACAAACAAACGTCAGAACACACAGTAGAGGTCAACTGGACATGACAAACGTCAGAAACACACAGTGGAGGTCAACTGAACATGACAAACAAACGTCAGAACACACAGTGGAGGTCAACTGGACATGACAAACGTCAGAACACACAGTGGAGGTCAACTGAACATGACAAACAAACGTCAGAACACACAGTGGAGGTCAACTGGACATGACAAACGTCAGAACACACAGTGGAGGTCAACTGGACATGACAAACAAACGTCAGAACACACAGTAGAGGTCAACTGGACATGACAAACGTCAGAAACACACAGTGGAGGTCAACTGGACATGACAAACGTCAGAAACACACAGTGGAGGTCAACTGGACATGACAAACGTCAGAAACACACAGTGGAGGTCAACTGGACATGACAAACGTCAGAAACACAGTAGAGGTCAACTGAACCTGACAAACGTCAGAAACACAGTGGAGGTCAACTGAACATGACAAACGTCAGAACACACAGTGGAGGTCAACTGGACTTGACAAACGTCAGAACACACAGTGGAGGTCAACTGGACATGACAAACGTCAGAACATACAGTGGAGGTCAACTGGACATGACAAACGTCAGAAACACACAGTGGAGGTCAACTGGACATGACAAACGTCAGAAACACACAGTAGAGGTCAACTGAACATGACAAACGTCAGAACACACAGTAGAGGTCAACTGGACATGACAAACAAACGTCAGAAACACACAGTGGGGGTCAACTGGACATAACAAACGTCAGAAACACACAGTGGGGGTCAACTGGACATGACAAACGTCAGAAACACACAGTAGAGGTCAACTGAACATGACAAACGTCCGAACACACAGTGGAGGTCAACTGAACATGACAAACGTCAGAACACACAGTAGAGGTCAACTGGACATGACAAACGTCAGAAACACACAGTGGAGGTCAACTGGACATGACAAACGTCAGAAACACACAGTGGAGGTCAACTGGACATGACAAACGTCAGAAACACACAGTGGAGGTCAACTGGACATGAAAAACGTCAGAAACACAGTGGAGGTCAACTGGACATGATAAACGTCAGAAACACACAGTGGAGGTCAACTGGACATGACAAACGTCAGAAACACACAGTGGAGGTCAACTGGACATGACAAACGTCAGAAATACACAGTGGAGATCAACTGGACATGACAAACGTCAGAACACACAGTAGAGGTCAACTGAACCTGACAAACGTCAGAACACACAGTAGAGGTCAACTGAACATGACAAACGTCAGAAACACACAGTGGAGGTCAACTGAACCTGACAAACGTCAGAACACACAGTAGAGGTCAACTGGACATGACAAACGTCAGAACACACAGTGGAGGTCAACTGAACATGACAAACGTCAGAAACACACAGTGGAGGTCAACTGGACATGACAAACGTCAGAACACACAGTGGAGGTCAACTGGACATGACAAACGTCAGAACACACAGTGGAGGTCAACTGAACATGACAAACAAACGTCAGAACACACAGTAGAGGTCAACTGGACATGACAAACGTCAGAAACACACAGTGGAGGTCAACTGAACATGACAAACAAACGTCGAACACAGTGGAGGTCAACTGGACATGACAAACGTCAGAACACACAGTGGAGGTCAACTGAACATGACAAACAAACGTCAGAACACACAGTGGAGGTCAACTGGACATGACAAACGTCAGAAACACACAGTAGAGGTCAACTGGACATGACAAACGTCAGAACACACAGTAGAGGTCAACTGGACATGACAAACGTCAGAAACACACAGTGGAGGTCAACTGGACATGACAAACGTCAGAAACACACAGTGGAGGTCAACTGGACATGACAAACGTCAGAAACACACAGTGGAGGTCAACTGGACATGACAAACGTCAGAAACACAGTAGAGGTCAACTGAACCTGACAAACGTCAGAAACACAGTGGAGGTCAACTGAACATGACAAACGTCAGAACACACAGTGGAGGTCAACTAAACATGACAAACGTCAGAACACACAGTAGAGGTCAACTGGACATGACAAACGTCAGAACACACAGTGGAGGTCAACTGGACATGACAAACGTCAGAACATACAGTGGAGGTCAACTGGACATGACAAACGTCAGAAACACACAGTGGAGGTCAACTGGACATGACAAACGTCAGAAACACACAGTAGAGGTCAACTGGACATGACAAACAAACGTCAGAAACACACAGTGGAGGTCAACTGGACATGACAAACGTCAGAACACACAGTGGAGGTCAACTGAACATGACAAACGTCAGAACACACAGTGGAGGTCAACTGGACATGACAAACGTCAGAAACACACAGTGGAGGTCAACTGGACATGACAAACGTCAGAAACACACAGTGGAGGTCAACTGGACATGACAAACGTCAGAAACACACAGTGGAGGTCAACTGGACATGAAAAACGTCAGAAACACAGTGGAGGTCAACTGGACATGATAAACGTCAGAAACACACAGTGGAGGTCAACTGGACATGACAAACGTCAGAAACACACAGTGGAGGTCAACTGGACATGACAAACGTCAGAACACACAGTAGAGGTCAACTGAACCTGACAAACGTCAGAACACACAGTAGAGGTCAACTGAACATGACAAACGTCAGAAACACACAGTGGAGATCAACTGAACCTCACAAACGTCAGAACACACAGTAGAGGTCAACTGGACATGACAAACGTCAGAACACACAGTGGAGGTCAACTGAACATGACAAACGTCAGAACACACAGTAGAGGTCAACTGAACCTGACAAACGTCAGAACACACAGTAGAGGTCAACTGAACATGACAAACGTCAGAACACACAGTAGAGGTCAACTGAACCTGACAAACGTCAGAAACACACAGTGGAGGTCAACTGAACCTGACAAACGTCAGAACACACAGTAGAGGTCAACTGGACATGACAAACGTCAGAACACACAGTGGAGGTCAACTGGACATGACAAACGTCAGAACACACAGTAGAGGTCAACTGAACCTGACAAACGTCAGAAACACACAGTGGAGGTCAACTGAACATGACAAACGTCAGAAACACACAGTGGAGGTCAACTGAACATGACAAACGTCAGAACACACAGTAGAGGTCAACTGGACATGACAAACGTCAGAAACACACAGTGGAGGTCAACTGGACATGACAAACGTCAGAAACACACAGTAGAGGTCAACTGGACATGACAAACGTCAGAACACACAGTAGAGGTCAACTGGACATGACAAACGTCAGAAACACACAGTGGAGGTCAACTGGACATGACAAACGTCAGAACACAGAGTGGAGGTCAACTGGACATGACAAACGTCAGAACACACAGTGGAGGTCAACTGAACATGACAAACGTCAGAACACACAGTAGAGGTCAACTGAACATGACAAACGTCAGAAACACACAGTGGAGGTCAACTGGACATGACAAACGTCAGAACACACAGTGGAGGTCAACTGGACATGACAAACGTCAGAACACACAGTGGAAGTCAACTGGACATGACAAACGTCAGAACACAGAGTGGAGGTCAACTGGACATGACAAACGTCAGAACACACAGTAGAGGTCAACTGAACATGACAAACGTCAGAAACACACAGTGGAGGTCAACTGGACATGACAAACGTCAGAACACACAGTGGAGGTCAACTGGACATGACAAACGTCAGAACACACAGTGGAGGTCAACTGGACATGACAAACGTCAGAACACACAGTGGAGGTCAACTGGACATGACAAACGTCAGAAACACATAGTGGAGGTCAACTGGACATGACAAACGTCAGAACACACAGTGGAGGTCAACTGGACATGACAAACGTCAGAAACACACAGTAGAGGTCAACTGAACCTGACAAACGTCAGAACACACAGTAGAGGTCAACTGAACCTGACAAACGTCAGAACACACAGTAGAGGTCAACTGAACATGACAAACGTCAGAAACACACAGTAGAGGTCAACTGGACATGACAAACGTCAGAACACACAGTGGAGGTCAACTGGACATGACAAACGTCAGAAACACACAGTAGAGGTCAACTGGACATGACAAACGTCAGAACACACAGTAGAGGTCAACTGAACCTGACAAACGTCAGAACACACAGTAGAGGTCAACTGGACATGACAAACGAAGGATGGGTAGTGTAGTGGTAAAGCCTCCACCACATTGAACAGGGACAAAGGGAAGGGCTAGTAGGGAGTGTAGCGGTAAAGCCTCCACCACATTGAACAGGGACAAAGGGAAGGGCTAGGGAGTGTAGCGGTAAAGCCTCCACCACATTGAACAGGGACAAAGGGAAGGGCTAGGGAGTGTAGCGGTAAAGCCTCCACCACATTGAACAGGGACAAAGGGAAGGGCTAGGGAGTGTAGCGGTAAAGCCTCCACCACATTGAACAGGGACAAAGGGAAGGGCTAGGGAGTGTAGCGGTAAAGCCTCCACCACATTGAACAGGGACAAAGGGAAGGGCTAGGGAGTGTAGCGGTAAAGCCTCCACCACATTGAACAGGGACAAAGGGAAGGGCTAGGGAGTGAATATGAGACCCTTACTTTCTCCTGTCGTTGAAGAAGCCAGGTTTGTCGGCCTGTACGATGACAATGTCAAACAGATCTCTCCAGTCTTTCCCAACGATGTAGTTCATTCCCCGATCCCTGGGAATAGTCCAGTCATTTATCACACTGTTATCAAGAGCGACTTACAAATCAGTCACACAACACTCTGCCGTAGAGCGGCCTGTATCCACAATATCTGCAAACTAATCATGTGGGTACTTTCAACAGTTTTCTATTTTTTAATCAAAGTAATTCTTCATGCTGCTATCATTGTCAGGATTGATGAATAAAGCTAGTATAACAATGTAACCATCACAGGGCTGTGAAAACCCTCTAAAAGCAGCATATTATACCTTCATATATTAACAATATAATTTAGAATTGTATACATTTTTGTGGTGAACTGTCAGCACAGAGATACTGTATGTCAGACACACTCACACACAGAGATACTGTATGTTAGAGACACACACACACAGAGATACTGTATGTTAGAGACACACACACACACACACACACACACACAGAGATACTGTATGTTAGAGACACTCATACACAGAGATACTGTATGTTAGAGACACACACACACACACACACACACACACACTGTATGTTAGAGACACTCACACACACACACACACTGTATGTTAGAGACACTCACACACAGAGATACTATGTCAGAGACACTCACACACAGAGATACTGTATGTCAGAGACACTCACACTCAGAGATACTGTATGTCAGAGACACTCACACACAGAGATACTGTATGTCAGAGACACTCACACACAGAGATACTGTATGTCAGAGACACTCACACACAGAGATGAGTCAGAGACACTCACACTCAGAAATGAGTCAGAGACACTCACACACAGAGATGCGTCAGAGACACTCACACACAGAGATGCGTCAGAGACACTCACACAAAGTCAAAGGGGCTGTTAGTGATGAGGAACATCTTCTTTCCATCCTCATAAAGCTTCTTCAACACAGCATGAGTCTGTTCTCCATAGGAAATATAGTTCTCTACAGACAGACAGAGAGAGAGAGAGAGAGAGAGAGAGAGACAGAGAGAGAGACAGACACAGACAGACAGAGAGAGAGATTTGTATTGTTTATTTCACATGCTTTGGCAATGTCAACATATATTTTTCCCATACCAATAAAGCCCCTTAAATTGAAATTTAATTGAGAGAGAGAGGAGAGAGAGAGAGGAGGGAGAGCGAGGATGGAGAGAGAGAGAGAGAGAGAGAGAGAGAGAGAGAGAGAGAGAGAGAGAGGGGAGAGAGAGGGGAGAGAGAGGGGAGAGAGAGAGAGGCGAGAGAGAGAGAGAGAGAGAGGGGAGAGAGCAATTGCACTTGCTATTGTGCACAGAAAAACATTACTTCTAGGAAGGATAATAATGTTTCCTAGTAATCTGTTTGAAGATATGAGACAGAACAACGACAATGGCCTTGATGTAATACTCTTATCGTTCATACACAGAGATAATCTGTAAAGATATTACATGATACATTAGACACTCCCTTCACTCCCTTCTATTATCACACAGTAACACAGTCTATCAGAACACACACACACAGATCCTTGTTGTCCTTACCGATATCTGCCTCCACAGCCCGATACATAATACCCTTCACATGGACATCTCCTATCGCTTCCTGTTAGAGAGAGAGAGAGAGAGAGACAGAGACAGAGAGAGAGAGGAAGAGAGACAGAGAGAGAGAGAGAGAGAGAGAGAGAGACAGAGAGAGAGACAGAGAGAGGAAGAGAGACAGAGAGAGAGAGAGAGAGAGAGACAGAGACAG
>NW_027259942.1:0-19955 GCF_045791955.1 Oncorhynchus clarkii lewisi
AGATGATGTCATGTTGTGTCTTGTCTCTGTCCTTTCCCTTCACCCTGTCTCCCTCTGCTGGTCGTTGTTAGGTTACCTTTTCTCCCCCGCTTTCTCCCAGCTGTTCCTTGTCTCCTCTAACTACCCATTCACCCCGTTTCCCACCTGTTCCCTTTTTCCCTCTGATTAGGTCCCTATATCTCTCTCTGTTTCTGTTCCTGTCCTTGTCGGATTCTTGTTTGTGTTTCATGCCTGAGCCAGACTATCGTCATGTTTGCTGTAACCTTGTCCTGTCCTGTCGGAATCTGCCGGTCTATCTGAGCCTACCTATGTTTGGTTATTAAAGAAGCTCTGTTTAAGTTAGTTCGCTTTTGGGTCCTCATTCACTCTCCATAACAGAAGAATCCGACCAAGAATGGACCCAGCGACTTCGGATCCTCTCCACTCAGCCGTCGGGATCCAGGGAGCGATGCTAGGCAGACACGAGCAAGAAGTGTCTGCTGCTCGACATGCCGTTGAGACCCTGGCCACCCAAGTCTCCAACCTCACAGAACAGGTTCACCATCTCCGCCTCGATCCACCGGCCACTTCCAGGGCTTTCGAATCTCCGGAGCCCAGAATCAATAACCCGCCGTGTTACTCTGGGGAGCCCACTGAATGCCGCTCGTTCCTCACCCAGTGTGATATTGTGTTTTCTCTCCAGCCCAACACTTACTCCAGGAGCACTGCTCGTGTCGCCTACGTCATATCTCTCCTTATTGGACGGGCTCGTGAGTGGGGCACGGCAATCTGGGAGGCAAGGGCTGAGTGTACTAACCAGTATCAGGACTTTAAGGAGGAGATGATACGGGTTTTTGATCGATCTGTTTTTGGGGAGGAGGCTTCCAGGGCCCTGTCTTCCCTATGTCAAGGTAATCGATCCATAACAGACTACTCTATTGAGTTTCGCACTCTTGCTGCCTCCAGTGGCTGGAACGAGCCGGCTTTGCTCGCTCGTTTTCTGGAGGGTCTCCGCGCAGAGGTAAAGGATGAGATTCTCTCCCGGGAGGTCCCTTCCAGCGTGGATTCCCTGATTGAACTCGCTATTCGCATTGAGCGACGGGTTGATCTACGTCACCGAGCTCGTGGAAAGGAGCTCGCGTTCTCCGTTGCCCCCCTCTCCGCATCACTACCATCTTCCTCTGCCGGCTCGGGAGCTGAGCCTATGCAGCTGGGAGGTATCCGCATCTCGACTAAGGAGAGGGAACGGAGAATCACCAACCGCCTCTGTCTCTATTGCGGTTCTGCTGGTCATTTTGTCACTTCATGTCCAGTAAAAGCCAGAGCTCATCAGTAAGCGGAGGGCTACTGGTGAGCGCTACTACTCCTGTCTCTCCTTCAAGATCCTGCACTACCTTGTCGGTCCATCTACGCTGGACCGGTTCGTCAGCTTCCTGCAGTGCCTTAATAGACTCTGGGGCGGAGGGCTGTTTTATGGACGAGACCTGGGCTCGGGAACATGACATTCCTCTCAGACAGTTAAGGGAGTCCACGGCCTTGTTCGCCCTGGATGGTAGTCCTCTCCCCAGGATTCAGCGTGAGACGCTACCTTTAACCCTCACTGTTTCTGGTAATCATAGCGAAACCATTTCTTTTTTGATTTTTCGTTCACCTTTTACACCTGTTGTTTTGGGCCATCCCTGGCTAGTTTGTCATAATCCTTCCATTAATTGGTCTAGTAATTCTATCCTCTCCTGGAACGTCTCTTGTCATGTGAAATGTTTAATGTCTGCTATCCCTCCTGTTTCCTCTGTCTCTTCTTCACAGGAGGAGCCTGGTGATTTGACAGGGGTGCCGGAGGAATATCACGATCTGCGCACGGTGTTCAGTCGGTCCAGGGCCACCTCTCTTCCTCCACACCGGTCGTATGATTGTAGTATTGATCTCCTTCCGGGAACCACTCCCCCCCGGGGTAGACTATACTCTCTGTCGGCTCCCGAACGTAAGGCTCTCGAGGATTATTTGTCTGTAGCTCTTGACGCCGGTACCATAGTCCCCTCCTCCTCTCCCGCCGGAGCGGGGTTTTTTTTTGTCAAGAAGAAGGACGGGTCTCTGCGCCCCTGCATAGATTATCGAGGGCTGAATGACATAACAGTTAAGAATCGTTATCCGCTTCCTCTTATGTCTTCAGCCTTCGAGATCCTGCAGGGAGCCAGGTTTTTCACTAAGTTGGACCTTCGTAACGCTTACCATCTCGTGCGCATCAGGGAGGGGGACGAGTGGAAGACGGCGTTTAACACTCCGTTAGGGCACTTTGAATACCGGGTTCTTCCTTTCGGCCTCGCTAACGCTCCAGCTGTCTTTCAGGCATTAGTCAATGATGTCCTGAGAGACATGCTGAACATCTTTGTTTTCGTTTACCTTGACGATATCCTGATTTTTTCACCGTCACTCCAGATTCATGTTCAGCACGTTCGACGTGTCCTCCAGCGCCTTTTAGAGAATTGTCTTTTTGTGAAGGCTGAGAAGTGCACTTTTCATGCCTCCTCCGTCACATTTCTCGGTTCTGTTATTTCCGCTGAAGGCATTAAGATGGATCCCGCTAAAGTCCAAGCTGTCATTGATTGGCCCGTCCCTAAGTCACGCGTCGAGCTGCAGCGCTTTCTCGGCTTCGCGAACTTCTATCGTCGTTTCATCCGTAATTTCGGTCAGGTGGCCGCTCCTCTCACAGCCCTTACTTCTGTCAAGACGTGCTTTAAGTGGTCCGTTTCCGCCCAGGGAGCTTTTGATCTCCTCAAGAATCGTTTTACATCCGCTCCTATCCTTGTTACACCTGACGTCTCTAGACAGTTCGTTGTCGAGGTTGACGCGTCAGAGGTGGGCGTGGGAGCCATTCTTTCTCAGCGCTCCCTCTCTGACGACAAGGTCCACCCATGCGCGTATTTTTCTCATCGCCTGTCGCCGTCGGAACGTAACTATGATGTGGGTAACCGCGAACTGCTCGCCATCCGGTTAGCCCTAGGCGAATGGCGACAGTGGTTGGAGGGGGCGACCGTTCCTTTTGTCGTTTGGACTGACCATAGGAACCTTGAGTACATCCGTTCTGCCAAACGACTTAATGCGCGTCAGGCGCGTTGGGCGCTGTTTTTCGCTCGTTTCGAGTTCGTGATTTCTTATCGTCCGGGCTCTAAGAACACCAAGCCTGATGCTTTGTCTCGTCTCTTCAGTTCTTCAGTAGCCTCCACTGACCCCGAGGGGATTCTCCCTGAGGGGCGTGTTGTCGGGTTGACTGTCTGGGGAATTGAGAGGCAGGTAAAACAAGCGCTCACTCACACTCCGTCGCCGCGCGCTTGTCCTAGGAACCTTCTTTTCGTTCCCGTTCCTACTCGTCTGGCCGTTCTTCAGTGGGCTCACTCTGCCAAGTTAGCCGGCCACCCTGGCGTTCGGGGTACGCTTGCTTCCATTCGCCAGCGTTTTTGGTGGCCCACCCGGGAGCATGACACGCGTCGTTTCGTGGCTGCTTGTTCGGTCTGCGCGCAGACTAAGTCCGGTAACTCTCCTCCTGCCGGCCGTCTCAGGCCGCTTCCTATTCCCTCTCGACCGTGGTCTCACATCGCCTTAGATTTTGTCACCGGACTGCCTTCGTCAGCGGGGAAGACTGTTATTCTTACGGTTGTCGATAGGTTCTCTAAGGCGGCTCATTTCATTCCCCTTGCTAAGCTTCCTTCTGCTAAAGAGACGGCACAAATCATCATCGAGAATGTTTTCAGAATTCATGGCCTTCCGTCAGACGTCGTTTCGGACAGAGGTCCGCAATTCACGTCTCAATTTTGGAGGGAGTTTTGCCGTTTGATTGGGGCTTCCGTCAGTCTCTCTTCCGGCTTTCACCCCCAGTCTAACGGTCAAGCAGAACGGGCCAATCAGACTATTGGTCGCATCTTACGCAGTCTTTCTTTTCGCAACCCTGCGTCTTGGTCAGAACAGCTCCCCTGGGCAGAATACGCCCACAACTCGCTTCCTTCGTCTGCGACCGGGCTATCTCCTTTTCAGAGTAGCCTCGGGTACCAGCCTCCGCTGTTCTCATCTCAGTTCGCCGAGTCCAGCGTCCCCTCCGCTCAGGCTTTTGTCCAACGTTGCGAGCGCACCTGGAAGAGGGTCAGGTCTGCACTTTGCCGTTATAGGGCGCAGACTGTGAGGGCTGCTAATAAGCGTAGAACTAAGAGTCCTAGATATTGTCGCGGTCAGAGAGTTTGGCTCTCCACTCAGAACCTTCCCCTTAAGACGGCTTCTCGCAAGTTGACCCCGCGGTTCATTGGTCCGTTCCGTATTTCTCGGGTTATTAATCCTGTCGCAGTTCGACTTCTTCTTCCGCGATACCTTCGTCGCGTCCACCCGGTCTTCCATGTCTCCTGTATTAAGCCCGTTCTTCGCGCCCCCGCTCGTCTTCCCCCCCCCCCCCCCATCCTTGTCGAGGGCGCACCCATCTACAGGGTCCGCAGGATTTTGGACATGCGTCCTCGGGGCCGTGGTCACCAGTACCTTGTCGATTGGGAGGGGTACGGTCCTGAGGAGAGGAGTTGGGTTCCCTCTCGGGACGTGCTGGACCGTGCGCTGATCGAGGATTTCCTCCGTTGCCGCCAGGTTTCCTCCTCGAGTGCGCCAGGAGGCGCTCGGTGAGTGGGGGGGTACTGTCATGTTGTGTCTTGTCTCTGTCCTTTCCCTTCACCCTGTCTCCCTCTGCTGGTCGTTGTTAGGTTACCTTTTCTCCCCCGCTTTCTCCCAGCTGTTCCTTGTCTCCTCTAACTACCCATTCACCCCGTTTCCCACCTGTTCCCTTTTTCCCTCTGATTAGGTCCCTATATCTCTCTCTGTTTCTGTTCCTGTCCTTGTCGGATTCTTGTTTGTGTTTCATGCCTGAGCCAGACTATCGTCATGTTTGCTGTAACCTTGTCCTGTCCTGTCGGAATCTGCCGGTCTATCTGAGCCTACCTATGTTTGGTTATTAAAGAAGCTCTGTTTAAGTTAGTTCGCTTTTGGGTCCTCATTCACTCTCCATAACAGATGACTTATGCAGTTTAAAAGTAGACATACATTATATGACATATAAAACATAAATGATAAATGATCACACTGATCATTACGACTCTGTCCTGTACTCCTATAAACACAGCTACAACTCTGCAACATAAATATCTTCAGTATTTTAGTGTTCCTCCCCTCTTCTCCTCTGTCCCTTCCTCCCTTCGTCCAGTACTGTACCGAACAAAACTTTTAAAACGAGGCCGTCAAAATCTACACAGATACAAACACAAATAGCTTCAGTATTCTAGTGTTCCCCATCTCCTCTCCTTCTTTCCTCTCCTTCCTCCCTCCCATCTTTCCTGGCAAAGAGGATTAATAGTAATGTGAGGAGCATCAGTGTGACACACAAGCACACTGTGTCCCAACGGCCAGAAATACACACACACACACACACACACACACACACACACACACACACACACACACACACACACACACACACACACACACACACACACACACACACACACTGTGTCCCAACGGCCATGCCAGTTAGGGCACCGGAATCTAACATCCATGACGTAACCGTGGTGACCTACTTACTCATGTCATAAACTCTAAACTCCACCAACGGACACACACACACACAAGCCGCCGGGCAGCAGAGTCCTGAGTACAACAAATAAACACACACTAAGCTACTACACACTCTCACACTCTAGTCAGCAATCACATAATGGGTGAGAGGCTTTTGCTCCTCAACATTTTGCGGAAAACTTTTGGGTTCAGTTTATATAATAGTGTGGCTACAGTGTGTCATCTGTCTCTTGATAAACTAATATGGCCCAGGCTTCCTGTTATGGAAATATCCATGTAAACTCATTTGGAAATAGTATAAATCTCGTCTCTAAATAGATGAACCTTTTACTGCAGTGGGTTAAATCAGGGTCACACATGGTGTTTCTTTTCTTGAAACAAAAGTACACACCTCACACACATGGTTATGGGCTCAAAAACAAGAAGACATCTGTACCATGTCAGACACACAGTTGAAATGTGTTACATTTGGAGTTTGCATCCCAATATTACACATCACAGAAGACTGAAACATAACAAAAACCGTTTGACATAGAAACACCGGATTTTCGGCTGCGTTTAAAAAAGAATGTTTATGAATTATGAAAAATATGAATAACATTCCACCCATGAGGCCACTAAGGTCATTTGACTGCAGGAAAGGGCTACTACATGTAATTCACACATCTTACAAAGTTACATAATATATATTTTTTACAGTAGGTTTAGGCTGTTATGGAAATATCCACATAATTCATCTCATGAGAGAATAAACTAATTTGTCACAGTTTATATTTATAATCACTGCATCAGCTATAATATAAAGCTGTGTCTCTTTGTAAAGAAATACATCTACAGAATGAGACTGTCCACAGAGCCCTGTAATCAGGAGTTATTACTGTAAACTCATTGGTCTCAGGTCAGGTTGTACAAGGTATCTTGATAAAAACGAATATGTCTAGTAAAGTCCTATATATCTACACCTACTTATACACATACACCCTATATAATGTACTACATACATACATATGTGGTGTATGTGGTATATGTGGTGTATATACTGTACAGTATATAGGGTAGGTGTAGATTTTTTGCCCCCTGTTACATCATGATTAGATTTGTTGTATACGATCGTCAAGGGTCACTAGCTCTGAAACAGTAACAGCTTTTACGTGACCGACTGGGATCCGTCCCAGAATGCATCCCACCACGGCGCGGATAACAAATTATATAACAGCTTGGAAGAAAAAAATGCCTCTAGAGGAATTTGAGTCGGTTGGCACCTCAGTTGGAACATGCTGTCGATGTAAGAAATAGCACAAGCGCTTCCTTTCACTGGGATGTCAGGAACAAGATGATATTTCACAGCATGGTTACGTGATAATCGTTATAAATAGACTGTTAGCAATTATGAGTAAGTCATCAGTAAATGATGTACAATAATATCAATCAAACATTCTCAAAAGTCACAAGTCACTTTGTTGCGGTGGTAATATTTCAAAGTATTCTTACATGATGAGAATAACAGTGACCAGCTCGTATTTATAGGTTCTGTTGTTCATCATTCATTACCTGAAATAATATAAATGAAACACTCCAAGTGCCATTCACAAGTCAATTTATAATCAATCTATTGGGAATATGGTAATATATACCCTAAAAGGTGTATTACATATTACATTCTATAACACGCCTCAAACATAACTACAATAATCAAATCATTACGTAATAAGCAAACATGTAAATGCAAGTCATTGACTAACCACCACAATCATTAACCATTCATTTCCTGTAATAAAAAGAATAACATCCCTCCGTCTTCCTCCATCTTCTATCAGTGAATCTATAGATATAGTAGAGAGATTAAGACATAATGGTGTTCTGTGCATCAGTTCAGGAACACAGACACCCTGTTGCTGGTGATTAGTTACCAGACAGCTATGGGCTCCATCCTAGCTTGTACATTTCCCCTCTGGCTGGGCTTATAGACGTTGCCACGGCAGCCAGTCAGTCATAGCAAGGCTTTGTCCCAAATGGTATCCTATTCCCTATATAGTCCATATATTTCTGGTCAAAAGGAGTGCACTATATAGGAAATAGAGTGCCGTTTGGAACGTACTCATGGTGACATTCCGTAGAAAACCGCAGTGCTTTGTGTATGTAAGTATAGATAGACTCTACCGGTTCACTTCCCTTCTCTCTCCCTCTTTCCCCCCCATCGCTCCCCCTCTTTTTTCAACCCTTTTTTTTCTAAAGCTGTAGTATGCAGAAGCTTGCAAAAGCAGCTCAATGGAAAAGTAGGTCATTAGGGAGGGGCAGAGAGGAGGATGAGGGTTGAGGGAGGAGAAGGGGAATTCAGAGTGAGGAGTGGAGAGGGAGGGAGGGAGGTTACGTCACATGCCTCTGCAGTGTCAACTCGGACAAACTCATCAAAGCAGCACGCGGGCACGCACACATGCACGCACCCGCACGTGCACGCACGCACGCGCGCACACGTACGCGCACATGCACGCACACGCACACACATCAGTGACTCAACCCCTATTAAACGCAGCCTCCTCACATTGTACATAGACAAATCACTATGGGTGAAACTACCTAATGCTAGAGGCCACAGACCTTGTTGACTTCCTGCTATTGTTACTGACATAACTTCAGCTGAAGTAAAAGCAAAACAAAATGTGGGAGTCTTTGATGTTCACACTGATACCATCTGATAAGCTTGTGCATGTTTTGTGTGCACATTTTGATTAGGCTTGAAGGAAAGACATTTGGGCGGTTTGAGGCTAGGGGCAAAAGGTTGTAAGGAGTGCCACCATTTTGGTGCAAAGACATGTCATCATTGTAGAACAGGCAGGTTGACGTTTATTGTCATGAGTCTTGTCCTGGAGTAAGAACTGAGCAATTTCCCATTAGATAGACAATTTTGACTTTGCAACTGATTATTTTTTGCTTTTTGGTCTTAATTTAAAGTTAGGGTTAGGCATTAGGGTTAACAGTGTGGTTACGGTTAGATTTAAAATCAGATTTTGTGGCTGTGCCAGCTAGTGACCACTCTGCAGAGCTGCCTCCAGAACAAGATTCATGACAAAAAACAGTAACCTGTGTAGAACAGCCACAGGTGGGATTTGAAATGTTTGCCATGACCAGTAGCAGGAAATAAGGTAATAGGCCTACCAGTGTCCCGCCCTGTTACCCTGGGATACGCAGCACTAGAACACTGTTTTCTTTCATCAAGGAAGATTCTATTCTGCTATTCTCTTATACTCTCACACACACACACACACACACACACACACACACACACACACACACACACACACACACACACACACACACACACACACACACACACACACACACACACACACACACACACACACACACACACACACACACACACACACACACACACACACACAGGTGTACAATAGCCTATAATATAGCATTAGTGGCTCTGGTGTGGTTTCTGGGCTCCCGGTCTACCCAACTTCCTGTCTGGAAATACAGTTTAATACCGTAGAACACAGTGCAGCTGACTGTAGGTTGTGTGTGTGTGTGTGTGTGTGTGTGTGTGTGTGTGTGCGTGTGTGTGTGTGTGTGTGTGTGTGTGTGTGTGTGTGTGTGTGTATGTGTGTGTGTATGTATGTGTGTGTGTGTGTGTGTGTGTGTGTGTGTGTGTGTGTGTGTGTGTGTGTGTGTGTGTGTGTGTGTGTGTGTGTGTGTGTGTGTGTGTGTGTGTGTGTGTATGTGACTGCAGAGTGTATAGAGATCCACCCCTCGGCGAAGTGAAGCCAATGCAATGGGTCTGGGTCTGGGTCTGAGCCTGTCGTGAATAACACAACCCAGAGTTACATAACCACCACTCTGATGCTGGATGTAGGTCAGAGGGGAGGGAGGGATGGAATGAGGAGGGAGGGAGGGAGGCAGGGAGGAAAAACACAGAGTGTTAACACTGTATGTTGGTGAGTGAGTGAGTATGGAGGGGGTGAGGGAGTTTGTGAGTGCATATGCATTTTGGGTTTCTACATGTTGTCTGGGTGTGACTCGATGCAGGAAAGTAAATCAACCACAAGTAAATTCTGTACTCTGTTCTATCTCTCATATTTCCCTCCTTCTAATCTAAACCAAAGTGTGTTCTCTCAAATCAACAATCTTTGCCACTGCCTCATCTTACATGTGACGGGTGTATGTTACGCAATAGTTACTTCTTTCCACAAACAACCTTTTCCACTCTCATCTGGCTGTCAGGTCATTAGGCTGTCAGGTCATCAGGCTGTCAGGTCATCAATCAATCAATCAATCAATCAATCAATCAATCAAATGTATTTATAAAGCCCTTTTTGCATCAGCAGATGTCGCAAAGTGCTTTTACAGAAACCCAGCCTAAAACCCCAAAGAGAAAGCAATGCAGATGTAGAAAACTACCTAGAAATGCAGAAACCTAGGAAGAAACCTAGATAGGAACCAGGCTCTGAGAGGTGACCAGTCCTCTTCCGACTGTGCTGGGTGGAGATTATAAGAGTACAACCGGTAATAATCATAGTGGTTATAGAGGGTGCAACAGGTCAGCACCTCAGGAGGAAATGTCAGGTGGATTTTCATAGCTGAGCATTCAGAGGTCGAGATAGCAGGTGCGGTAGGGAGGGACGGAGGGGGTTCGAAAACAGCAGTTCCGGGACAAGGTAGCACGTCTGGTAAACAGGTCAGGGTTCCATAGCTGCAGGCAGAACAGCAGAAACTGGGTTAGTAGCACGACTACTAACTGGGGACGGTGACAGCCAAGAGAACTGGGGACGGGGACAGCCAAGAGGACTGGGGACGGGGACAGCCAAGAGTCGTCAGGCCAGGCATGGTCCTAGGGCTCAGGTCCTCCAGGAGGGGAGAGAGAGAGAGAGATGGGAGAAGTAGAGGGAGCATAATTAAATTCACACAGGACACCAGATAAGACAGGAGAATGACATCTGATAGGACAGACTGACCTTAGCCCCCCAGCACATAGACTATCGCAGCAGAGGCTGAGGCAGGGGACATGTTGCTAGTCATTTCCTCCTGGGTCCTAATGGTTCTACTGGTTAGAGAGAGGGACATGTCAACATGACTCAATTATTCAATCAAACGGATAGGAAACAAACTTTACAGTGATAGGAGAGGAACACTGTGGAACTGTTTTGTATACTAAGCCAGAATTTGTGAATTCATTTGTAGAACCATTCCTTGCTAGCAAACGTTCAACTTTTATAAATTGTATGAATTACAACAAGTTAATACATCCCGAAACCCTTAGTTGCTTAGTTTCACATCCTGCTAATTTCCAATCTACTAACTTTTGTAAAAGCTTTATTTTCTAATTGTAGCACATATTCAGTATTAAAACATCAGGTCCTGGTCAAAAGTAGTGTATTGTAAAGGGAATCGGGGGGCATTTGGGACAAACTCTTGGTGTAGTGTAGATGTGGGTCAGGGAGGGTTGGGGTTGTTGTTGTGTAGAAATAGAGACATGCCTCTCTAACATGCTTGGCTACATGCCTGACTGCTGAGCAGTTCAGCTTACCCCTGTCTGCTGCCTAGCACCACCCATCCCCCCAAACAGTTCTCTGTAACAGTTAGGTTAGATGGCTACACTCTTAGAAAGAAGGTGCTACCTAGAACCTAAAAATGGTTCTTAGGCTATCCCGTAGGATAACCCTTTGAAGAACCATTTTTGGTTCCATGTAGAAGCCTTTACACAGAGGGTTGGAACCAAAGCGGGTTCTAACTGGAACCAAAAAGGGTTCTCCTATTAGCTGACAAACCCTTTTGTAACCCTTTTTTTCTAAGAGTGTAGGTGTGTGTCTGGGGGTGTTTGTGTAAGTAGATGTATGAAAACAGCCAGTCTAAGCCTCACCACAACCAATACTGATAGAAAGGAGGAGAGAGAGAGAGAGACAGAGAAGGAGAAACAGAGAAAGAGAGAATGAAGGAAACTAAGGGAGAGAGGGAGATGGAAAGGGAGATAGAGAGAGGGAGAGAGAGGAAGAGAGAGGGGTAGAGAGGTACAGTAGAGGAAGAGAGAGAGAAAGAGAGGTAGCGTAAGTCGAGGGACAGAGAGAGATAGGTAAAGAGAGAGGAAGCGGGAGAGAGAGAGAGGGAGAGAGAGGGAGAGAGAGGGAGAGAGAGGGAGAGAGAGGGGTAGAGAGATAGCGTCTCATAAAAGCATTAAGGAGGGTAAGGCCTTGGGGGAGGGAGGGGCAAGGGGATAGGAAGGGAGAGGGAGGAGGAGGGGGGGATCGAAGTGCTCAGTGAAATGTAGGTCAATCTTGGCCCTTCACACACAAACACCCCTTCAGATCCTAAATTGACCTTACAGTCGACAGATCTCCACGGATGTCTATTACATTAAGGGAAAGAAAGGGGGAAGAGGGGGAGAAAAGAGGGAGGAGTAGGGAGGGAAGAAAGACCTTAACCAGGCAACCCTCATCAGGCCTTACATTTTATAGGAGATGGAGAGGAAATAATTTGCTGTGACACTATGGACATAATGTGGAAACACTAAAAGCAGCACGCCAGACTAAAAAGCATTTTGACTCTGACACTTTCAACTTAATGTGGGAGTGGGATCAAAAAGGACAGCAGGTGGCAGAACCAGAGTCTGCAAAAATAGAACTAGGGGAATAGGAAGTAGGCCACTGGGCTAACTGCTGGGCTGTGTGTGTGTGTGTGTGTGTGTGTGTGTGTGTGTGTGTGTGTGTGTGTGTGTGTGTGTGTGTGTGTGTGTGTGTGTGTGTGTGTGTGTGTGTGTGTGTGTGTGTGTGTGTGTGTGTGTGTGTGTGTGTGTGTGTGTAGTATTTCATGGAGAGGCACTAACACCATCCTAGGTATGTTGGCATTTACAGATCCAACACATGATACTCACACTATGCCCATTCCATGCCTACTGCCTCTAGGACTGCCAATCAACTGTATGTTCTACTCTGTCACTACAGCAGGAAAGTGTATAGAGAATGACCCAGCTAACTCATTCCAGGGCTTCCAAGGCTATTCCATGCGAGAATTTGCCAAGAAACTGAAGATCTCGTACAACGCTGTGTACTACTCCCTTCACAGAACAGCGCAAACAGGCTCTAACCAGAATAGAAAGGGGAGTGGGAGGCCCCGGTGCACAACTGAGCAAGAGGACAAGTACAATAGAATGTCTAATTTGAGAAACAGACGCTTCACAAGTCCTCAACTGGCAGCTTCATTAAATAGTACCTGCAGAACA
This sequence comes from Oncorhynchus clarkii lewisi, assembly GCF_045791955.1. Lineage (NCBI taxonomy): Eukaryota > Metazoa > Chordata > Actinopteri > Salmoniformes > Salmonidae > Oncorhynchus > Oncorhynchus clarkii. Next base: position 12,800 of record NW_027259942.1, read on the forward strand.
CCAGTCTCAACGTCACCATAGTGAAACAGTGCAAAAGGGCTAGTTTCCTCCCCTTCATCTACACTGATTGAAGTGGATTTAACAAGTGACATCAATGAGCTTTCTCCTGGATTCACCTAGTCAGTCTATGTCATGCTCTTAATGTTTTGTACAGTCACTATATATGCCTATATGACTCAATCTGCTGTATATTGTCAACAATAACCCACATATCTGCTGTAGTTATGTATTACACAATTGTAATGTGTGGATATAAATATGTATTTAGGTCTGTAATGTATTGCATTTCCATTGGCCTATATACAGTATATTTGTATGTACAGTAACAGTACGACCCCATTCCAATATCTACACTAGCATATTCATTTGAATGAAGCAATGTATTGGGCATGCTGCTGCGTGCATTTTAAGTGGCATGCTAGTGTGAAGACAGGAACATACTGTAACTTCTGAAATTGAAGCGTGTTAACCCTCACAACGTCGCCGGGCCAGATGGCGTCCCAAGCCGCATCCTCAGAGCATGTGCAGACCAGCTCGCTGGAGTGTTGCGGACATATTCAATCTCTCCCTATCCCAATCAGTTGTCCCCACCTGCTTCAAGATGTCCACCATTGTTCCTGTATCCAAGAAAGCAAAGGTAACTGAACTAAATGACTATCGTCCCTAGGCTAGTTAAGGATCATATCACCTCCACATTACCCTACACCCTAGACCTACTACAATTTTCATGCTGCCCAAACAGATCCCAAGGATGATGCCATCGCACTGCCCTATTCAATCTGGACAAGAGGAATACCTACAGTGTGCAAGAATGCTGTTCAATGACTACAGCTCAGCGTTCAACACCATAGTCCCCTTCAAGCTCATCCCTAAGCTCAGGGCCCTGGGTCTGAACCCCGCCCTATCTCACTGGGACCTGGACTTCGAGGTGGTGAAGGTAGGAAACAACACCTCTGCTATGCTGATCCTCAACACGGGGGCCCCACAAGGGTGTGTGCTCAGCCCCCTCCTGTACTCCCTGTTCACCCATGACTGCGTGGCCATGCACGTCTCCAACTCAATCATCAAGTTTGCAGATGACATTACAGTGGTACGTCTGATTACCACAACGACAAGAAAGCCTACAGGGAGGAGGTGAGGGCCAGGAAAATAACCTTTCCCTAAACGTAAACAAAACTAAAAGAGCTGAACATGGATTACAGGAGACAGCAGAGAAAATACACCCTATCCACATTGACAGTGCCGCAGTGGAGGGTGAAAAACTTCAATTCCTCAGTGTGCACATCACTGACAACCTGAAATGTTCCATCCACACAGACAGTATGGTAAGAGGAGCTGTTGCGCCTTCTTTACCACACTGTCTAGGACCCCCTAGGAAACTCACAAACTTCTGCAGATGCACCATTGAGAGCATCCTGTCAGGCTATAGCACCGCCTGGTATGCCAATTTGGCAGTCCGCAACTGCAGGGCTCTCCAGAGGGTGGTGCGGTCAGCTCAACGTATAACCAGGGGAACACTAGCTTCAGGATATCTACAGCAGTGGTTCCCAAACTGTCAGCCATTGCATACCATAGAGAGCTATTTATAACTTGTCAGAAATGTCCAGATCAACTAGCCCAAGTCAGCTATCATGTTTTAGCTAGATTTTTTATCCCACAAATTTTGTTGTAATGTTTGAGTCACACAAACATGGCGAAATGTATAGAATTTCAAAAAAAATTGCTTATAAACGGCAAAAAAATTCTGCGCCCCACAACAAAATGTGTAGAATTGCAGGAAATAAGCTATAAACCTGCAGAATGTTATTTCTACCAATAAGAGGGTTGTGAACCGTTTGTGTCATGAACAGTGCTTGTGCCGATAGAAATGCACGTGCGCAGAGGCGGGATGTTCCCCAATGCTGGAAGGGGGACCTGAGTGAAACAGTTTGGGAACCCCCAATCTACAGCACCTGTTGTCACAGGGAGGCCAAGAAGATCATTAAGGACCTCAGCCACCCAAACCACTGCCTGTTCACCCTGCACAACCTAGAAGGCGGAGACAGTACAGGTGCATCAAAGCTGGGAGAGAGAGACTGAAAAACAGCTTCTATCTCCAGGCCTGTTAAATAGTCACCACTAGCTGGCCTCTGCCCAGTAACCTGCCCTGAACTTACTCAGCAACCACCCAGTACTCCACCCTGCACCTTAGAGACATGCTGCCTCATGCTTGGCATTGTGCATTGCGATCTTAGGTTTGTGTGCGACTACTCGGCCATGGAAACCCATTTCATGAAGCTCCTGATGAACAGTTATTATGCCGATGTTGCAAGCGAGGACCATTTCTAGACGCTACACGCTACACGCTTCAGCACTCAGCGGGCCCATTCTGCGAGCTTGTGTGGCCTACCATGTCGTGGCTGAGCTGTTGTTGCTCCTAGACATTTCCACTTCACATTAACAGCACTTACAGTTGACCGGGGCAGCTCTAGCAGGGCAGAAATGTGACGAACGGACTTGTTGGAAAAGGTGGCATCCTATGGCAGTGCCACATTGAAATTCGCTGAACTCTTCAGTACGGCCATTCTACTACCAATGTTTGTCTTTGGAGATTGCATGGCTGTGTGCTTGATTTTATACACCTGTCAGCAATGGGAGTGGCTGAAATAGCCGAATCCACTAATTTGACGAGGCGTCCACATAATTTTGGTGATTTACTGTAGTTTCAAGCATAGTGTTGGCTGCATCATGTTATGAGTATGCTTGTAATCGTTAAGGACTGAGGAGTTTTTCTGGATTTTTTTTTTTAACAGAATGTAGGTAAGCACAGGCATAAACCTGGATCAGTCTGCTTTCCACCAGACACTGGGAGAATAATTCACCTTACAGCAGGACAATCGCCTAAAACACAAGACCAAATCTTGACTGGAGTTGGTTACCAAGAAGACAGTGAATGTTCCTGAGTGTCCGAGATACAGTTTTGACTTAAATCTGCAATGAAAATCTATGGCAAGACCTGAAAACGGTTGTCTAGCAATGACCAACAACCACTTTGACAGAGCTTGAAGAATTTTGAAAAGAATAAAAAGGCAAATGTGGCACAATCCAGGTGTGTAAAGATCTTAGAGACTTACCCAGAAAGACTCACAGCTGTAATCACTGACAAAGGGGATTTTAACATGTATTGACTCAGGGGGTTGAATACTTGTCTAACCAAGATACAGTATATCAGTGCTTTATTTTTCACCTTTTATTTGACAAATGTTAGAATTGTACTTCGACTTTGACAGAGTATTGTGTGTAAATCGTTGACGAAAAAATGTCAATGAAATCCATTTTAATCCCACTTTGTAACACAACAAAATGTGGAAAAAGAGTGTGAATACTTTCTGAAGGCACTGCAGTCATTAACACTGGTCACTTTAATAAGGTTTACCCACTGGCTTACACACTGATTTTTATACTGTATTCTAGTGAAGGCTCATCCTATATAACTAATGCTGTACACACATTTTCTATTCATATACTGTCCATACAGTATATACACACCGTCATTTATTCTGGACTCTGATATTGCTCATTCTGATATTTCTTCATTTTGATTTGGGTAATTTGTGTGTATTGTATTGTTTGGTATTTACTTCACTGTTGGAGCTAGAAACATAAGGGTTTCGCTGCACTGGGGATAACATCTGCAAAATATGTTTAAGTGGCAAATCATATTTGATTTGGCTCCATCTATTAGCCAACGGTAACCTACAGTAAGACCAGTAAGTGTAAGTGGGTGCTAATAGTCATGTGTCTAAGTAGTGTCAGCCTGTTGACAGTGATGGACTCCATGAGGTTATGCAATGTTATCTCCAAAAGCCTAAGTACATGTAGGCCTTCAGTATAAGTCAGCCTATTAGCCAGCAGAAGCTTATGTCTTATGTGTTGAAGTTTTAGTAGTAACCAGGGCTGGACTAACGTATTTGGGGCCCTGGGGCATCTACCGCCAGAGGGCCCCCCCAACTCCCAAAACTTCCTACATTTCAACACATTTTGCCATTGGGCAGAGTGAGAAATTTGCGGTTATATAATGCTATTCTACACATTTTTCCATGAAGCATGGTGCTGTTTTACAGCCAATTTCCTGCAAATCTACACATTTTGTCAGGAGGCGGAGAGAAAATGTTGCCGTTTTAAGCTAATTTCCTACAATTCTACACATTTTGGCATTATGCTTATGACGTGTTCATATGCTATCTGGGTGGCCCCCAACCATCAACTAAAAACCCTGCTTGGCCTTTCGGTAATCCAGCGCTGGTAGTAACCAGCCAGCGTGTTGACAGTCAGTGATGGAATCCATGATGTTCGCTGAATTCTCTATAAGCCTAAGTAGGCCTACAGTACATTTGTATGTACAGTATATGTCTCAACCTACTTGCCAGCAGTACACAGTATATTCCATGGTTAAGTAGTAACCAACCTGTACACAGTCAGTGATGGACTATATTTGTATGCACAGTACAAGTCAACTTAATAGCCAGCGGTAGCTTATGTGTTATGTGTTGAAGTAGTAACTAACGTGTTGACAGTCAGTGATGGATACCATGGTGGGTCTATAACCAGATTAGCTGTTTAGATTAGTCTCAGCCTTCTACTCCATCTGGCTGTTACACACACACACGTCATGAAAAGACACATCCACAGGCCCCAACCACCCGCTGTTACGGGACATAACAGGCGCTTACAACAGGCGTTTTGCTCTCGCCCCATATCTGCATCATGCAACTAAACAAGCACACACACACACCATCAGCAGCAGCAGACACATGTATCCAGCCACACATGCACCCAGGCATACACAGATGTACATGAAAGGGACACACACACACGTAAACACACCACCCACTCGCACAAACACGCACGCACGCACGCACGCACGCACGCACGCACACACACACACACACACACACACACACACAGGCCTACAGACACACATGGACAGACACATAGACAGAAACACACTCACGCACATAGACTGATCTCTGATCAAGACTGGTCCTGAGTTTTCAATCATGGTTGAATAAATTAGAGACATTATAAATACAGGTCTACTTTAAATCAAGGTCAGCGTCCCAAACTCCACTCTATTCCCTATTTAGGACACCTGCTCTTTCCATGACATACAGTGCATTCAGAACCCTTCCCTTTTTCCACATTTTGTTACGTTACAGCCTTGCTTGTAGTGTCATACCCAAGAGGCTGTAATCGCTGCCAAAGCTGCTTCAACAAAACAAGTAAAAGGTCAGAAAACTCTTTTTACTTGTAATGAACGTGCAAACATTTCTAAAAAACCTTTCCTTTGTCATTATGAGGTACTGTGTGTAGATTGATGAGGGGAAAACAACATGTTATACATTTTATAATAAGGCCGGTAACGTAACAAAATGTAGAGAAATTCAATGGGTCTGCATACTTTACGAACGCACGGTAGACTGACCAGGTCAAAGCTATAATCCCTTATTGACATCACTTGTTAAATCCACTTCAATCAGTGTAGATGAAGGGGAGGAGACAAGTTAGAGAAGGATTTTTAAACCTTGAGACATGGATTGTGTCTGTGTGCCGTTACAGAGGGTCAATGGGCAAGACAAGAGATTTAAGTGCTTTTGAACGGGGTACTGTATGGTAGTAGGTGCCAGGCACACCGGTTTGTTTCAACAACTGCAACACGGCTGGGTTTTTCACACTCAACAGTTTCCTGTGTGTATCAAGAATGATCCACCAGCCAAAGGACATCCAGCCAACTTGACACAACTGTGCGAAGGACTGGAGTCAACATGGGCCAGCATCCCCGTGGAACGCTTTCGACACCTTGTAGAGTCAACATGGGCCAGCATCCCCGTGGAACGCTTTCGACACCTTGTAGAGTCAACATGGGCCAGCATCCCCGTGGAACGCTTTCGACACCTTGTAGAGTCAACATGGGCCAGCATCCCCGTGGAACGCTTTCGACACCTTGTAGAGTCAACATGGGCCAGCATCCCCGTGGAACGCTTTCGACACCTTGTAGAGTCAACATGGGCCAGCATCCCTGTGGAACGCTTTCGACACCTTGTAGAGTCAACATGGGCCAGCATCCCTGTGGAACGCTTTCGACACCTTGTAGAGTCAACATGGGCCAGCATCCCTGTGGAACGCTTTCGACACCTTGTAGAGTACGTCTCGACGAATTGAGGCTGTTTTGAGGGCAAAAGGGGGTGCAACTCAATATTAGGAAAGTGTTCCTAATGTTTGGTATACTTTTGACAATGGCCCTGGTAAAAAAAAATAAGTTGTGCACTATATTGGGAATAGGGTGCCATTTGGGACACAAGCATGATCAGTGTGTTAGGGTCCAACTGGCTGGAATAGGTGACGCACGACTCTGGACCACAGCTGTCAGTCTGTCTCTATGGACGGAAATAGAGCACTGGGGCACAAAGGCAGGCGCGTGTGTGTGTGTGATGGACACACACACTCTCTCTCCCTGTAATGGAAGCAGCCTAACTGGGTTAGAGCAGGCATGTTCACGTGGAGCGAGGAGGAGGCCAGTCAGTCATTATGTCAGTGGGGCAGCCTGACACGGATCCACGTACAGGTAGTAAGGTAAAGTTACACAGTGGGAAGGATAAAGGAGGTTACATACACAGATTACACACACCAGTGGTGTAGCGGAGGGTAAATGCATGAATATGCCTCTTACGCACCTTTTTGTATTGAGCATCACTGTTTACCCTCCAACCGTGGAAAAATGCTATGAAAACAGAAGGACGGTTACTTTATTCACCACGAAAACCGCAAACGGCCAGAAGCGTTTACCCACCTATTTTTATTTTTACTGATATACACACACACACTCACGACCACACACACACTCACGACCACACACACACTCACGACCACACACACACACACACACACACTAAAAGTCAGTCAGTGGGGCAGCCTGATACTGATCTGTAAAATGACACACTGGGAGCTCTAAAATAGGCTACATAAATACACACAGACTCCCACACAATCAGACAGAACAGAACTACTCCTACAAAGGCCCAGGTAGTCAGTCAGTCAGTGGCTCAGTGTCAGTAGGGCAGTACTACTCAGACTGTTCATAAGCCCACACACCGAGTTTAAATAGAAAGATGAAGGT
>NW_027259943.1:0-19949 GCF_045791955.1 Oncorhynchus clarkii lewisi
CCCATGATGTCAAACTGAAGAGGCACTGAGTGTCCTAACCGACTTGCCTAACCGACTTGCCAAAACTATAGTTTGCTAACAAGAAATCTGTGGAGTGGCTGAAAAACTAGTTTTAATAATGACTCCAACCTAAGTGTATGTCAACTCACGACTTCAATTGTATGTACTGTATGTGTTGCCTCATAACATTTTGAGGAGGGCTCACGGTCACCTTGTAACTAATGAATGATCTTCTTTATTTTTCTACTATTTTCAACATTGTATAATAATAGTGAAGTCATCAAAATTATGAAATTACACACATGGAATTATGTAGTAACCAAAAAAGAGTAAAATCACAATTTTTATTTATTTATTTATTTTACCTTTATTTAACCAGGTAGGCGAGTTGAGAACAAGTATCTCATTTACAATTGCGACCTGGCCAAGATAAAGCAAAGCAGTTTGACAGATACAACGAACACAGAGTTACACATGGAGTAAAACAAACATACAGTCAATAATACAGTATAAACAAGTCTATATACAATGTGAGCAAATGAGGTGAGAAGGGAGGTAAAGGCAAAAAAGGCCATGGTGGCAAAGTAAATACAATATAGCAAGTAAAACACTGGAATGGTAGTTTTGCAATGGAAGAATGTGCAAAGTAGAAATAAAAATAATGGGGTGCAAAGGAGCAAAATAAATAAATTAATTAAATACAGTTGGGAAAGAGGTAGTTGTTTGGGCTAAATTATAGGTGGGCTACGTACAGGTGCAGTAATATGTGAGCTGCTCTGACAGTTGGTGCTTAAAGCTAGTGAGGGAGATAAGTGTTTCCAGTTTCAGAGATTTTTGTAGTTTGTTCCAGTCATTGGCAGCAGAGAACTGGAAGGAGAGGCGGCCAAAGAGAGAATTGGTTTTGGGGGTGACTAGAGAGATATACCTGCTGGAGCGTGTGCTACAGGTGGGAGATGCTATGGTGACCAGCGAGCTGAGATAAGGGAGACTTTACCTAGCAGGGTCTTGTAGATGACATGGAGCCAGTGGGTTTGGCGACGAGTATGAAGCGAGGGCCAGCCAACGAGAGCGTACAGGTCGCAATGGTGGGTAGTATATGGGGCTTTGGTGACAAAACGGATTGCACTGTGATAGACTGCATCCAATTTGTTGAGTAGGGTTTTGGAGGCTATTTTGTAAATGACATCGCCAAAGTCGAGGATTGGTAGGATGGTCAGTTTTACAAGGGTATGTTTGGCAGCATGAGTGAAGGATGCTTTGTTGCGAAATAGGAAGCCAATTCTAGATTTAACTTTGGATTGGAGATGTTTGGGTCTGGAAGGAGAGTTTACAGTCTAACCAGACACCTAAGTATTTGTAGTTGTCCACGTATTCTAAGTCAGAGCCGTCCAGAGTAGTGATGTTGGACAGGCGGGTAGGTGCAGATAGCGATTGGTTGAAGAGCATGCATTTAGTTTTACTTGTATTTAAGAGCAATTGGAGGCCACGGAAGGAGAGTTGTATGGCATTGAAGCTTGCCTGGAGGGTTGTTAACACAGTGTCCAAAGAAGGGCCGGAAGTATACAGAATGGTGTCATCTGCGTAGAGGTGGATCAGAGACTCACCAGCAGCAAGAGCGACCTCATTGATGTATACAGAGAAGAGAGTCGGTCCAAGAATTGAACCCCGTGGCACCCCCATAGAGACTGCCAGAGGTCCGGACAGCAGACCCTCCGATTTGACACACTGAACTCTATCAGAGAAGTAGTTGGTGAACCAGGCGAGGCAATCATTTGAGAAACCAAGGCTGTCGAGTCTGCAGATGAGGATGTGGTGATTGACAGAGTCGAAAGCCTTGGCCAGATCAATGAATACGGCTGCACAGTAATGTTTCTTATCGATGGCGGTTAAGATATCGTTTAGGACCTTGAGCGTGGCTGAGGTGCACCCATGACCAGCTCTGAAACCAGATTGCATAGCAGAGAAGGTATGGTGAGATTCGAAATGGTCGGTGATCTGTTTGTTGACTTGGCTTTCGAAGACCTTAGAAAGGCATGGTAGGATAGATATAGGTCTGTAGCAGTTTGGGTCAAGAGTGTCCCCCCCCCTTTGAAGAGGGGGATGACCGCAGCTGCTTTCCAATCTTTGGGAATCTCAGACGACACGAAAGAGAGGTTGAACAGGCTAGTAATAGGGGTGGCAACAATTTCGGCAGATAATTTTAGAAAGAAAGGGTCCAGATTGTCTAGCCCGGCTGATTTGTAGGGGTCCAGATTTTGCAGCTCTTTCAGAACATCAGCTGAATGGATTTGGGAGAAGGAGAAATGGGGAAGGCTTGGGCGAGTTGCTGTTGGGGGTGCAGTGCTGTTGACCGGGGTAGGAGTAGCCAGGTGGAAAGCATATATATAACAATATATTTTAGATTTTAGAATCTTCACAATAGCTACCCTTTTCCTTGATGACAGCTTTGCACACTCTTGACATTCTCTCAACCAGCTTCATCTGGAATGCTTGTCCAACAGTCTTGAAGGAGTTCCTACATATGCTGAGCACTTGTTTGTTGCTTTTCCTTCACTCTACAGTCCAACTCATCTCAAACCATCTCAATTGGGTTGAGGTTGGGTGATTGTGGAGGCCAGGTCATCTGATGCAGCACTCCATCACTCTCCTTCTTGGGCAAATGGCCCTTACACAGCTTGGAGGTGGGTTGGGTCATTGTCCTATTGAAAAACAAATGATAGTCCCACTAAGCACAAACCAGATGGGATGGCGTATCGCTGCAGAATGCTGTGGTAGCCATGCTGGTTAAGTGTGCCTTGAATTCAAAATAAATCACAGACAGTGTCACGAGCAAAGCACCCCCACCCCCATCACACCTCCTCCTCCTTGCTTCACGTGGGAACCACACATGCAGAGATAATCCATTCACCTACTCTGCATCTCACAAAGACGCAGCGGGTGGAACCAAAAATCTCAAATTTGGACTCATCAGACCAAAGGACAGATTTACATTCCATTGCTTGTGTTTCTTGGCCCAAGCAAGTCTCTTCTTATTATTGGTTATTATTATCTTTAAGCATAGTTTCTTTGCAGCAATTTTACCATGAAGGCCTGATTCACACAGTCTCCTCTGAACAGTTGATGTTGAGTTGTGTCTGTTATTTGAACTCTGTGAAGCATTTATTTGGGCTACAATTTCGGAGGCTGGTAACTCTAATAAACTTATCCTCTGTAGCAGAGGTAACTCTGGGTCTTCCTTTCCTGTGGCAGTCCTCATGAGAGCCAGTTTCATCATAGCACTTGATGGATTTTGCAACTTCACTTCAAGAAACTTTCAAAGTTCTTGACATTTTCCAGATTGACTGACCTTCATGTCTTAAGTAATGATGGACTGTAATTTCTCTTTGCTTATTTGAGCTGTTCTTGCCATAATAGGGACTTGATATTTTACCAAATAGGACTATCTACTGTATGCCAGCCCCACCTTGTCACAACACAACTGATTGGCTCAAACACATTAAGAAATTAACTTTTATCAAGGTACACCTGTTAATTGAAATGCGTTCCAGGGGACTACCTCATGAAGCTGGTTGAGAGAATGCCAAGACTGTGCAAAGCTGTGATCAAGGCAATGATATGCTACTTTGAAGAATTTCAAATATAAAATATGTTTTGATTTGTTTAACACTTTTTTGGTTACTACATGATTCCATATGTGTTATTTCATAGTTTTGATGTCTTCACTATTATTCTACAATGTAGAAAATAGTAAAAATAAAGAAAAATCCTGGAATGAGTAGGTGTGTCCAAACCTTTGACTGATACTGTATATCAACAAATTGAACAGTCTGTAGCACCCGGCCTCACCCTACTAGAATCTGAAGTCAAATGTCTACTGTTTGCTGATCTGGTGCTTCTGTCCCCAACCAAGGAGGGCCTACATCAGCACCTAGATCTTCTGCACAGATTCTGTCAGACCTGGGCACTGACAGTACATCTCAGTAAGACAAAAACAATGGTGTTCCAACAAAGGTCCAGTTGCCAGCACCACTAATACAAATTCCATCTAGACACTGTTGCCCTAGAGCGCACAAAAAACTATACATACCTCTGCCTAAACATCAGCACCACAGGTAACATCCACAAAGCTGTGAACGATCTGAGAGACAAGGCAAGAAGGGCCTTATATGCCATCAAAAGGAACATAATATTCAATTAAGATCTGGCTCAAAAATACTTGAATCAGTCATAGCCATTGCCCTTTATGGTTGTGAGGTCTGGGGTCCACTCACCAACCAAGAATTCACAAAAAGGGACAAACACCAAATTGAGACTGCATGCAGAATTCTGCAAAAACAATGTAAAACACCAAATAATATATGCAGAGCAGAATGCCAGCATCCCGGAGTTGCCTCTTCACTGTTGACGTTGAGACTGGTGTTTGGAGGGTACTATTTAATGAAGCTGCCAGTTGAGGACTTGTGAGGCATCTGTTTCTCAAACTAGACACTCTAATGCACTTGTGCTTTTGCTCAGTTGTGCACCTGGGCCTCCCACTCCTCTTTCTATTCTGTTAGAGAAATTTTTCCCTGTTCTGTGAAGGGAGTAGTACACAGCATTGTACGAGATCTTCAGTTTCTTGCCAATTTCTCACATGGAATAGCCTTCATTTCTCAGAACAATAATAGATTGACAAGTTTCAGAAGAAAGTGTTTTGTTTCTGGCAATTTTGAGCCTGTAATCGAGCCCACAAATGCTGACGCTCCAGATACTCAACTAGTCTAAAGAAGGCCAGTTTTATTGCTTCTTTAATCAGAACAACAGTTTTCATTTGTGCTAACATAATTGCAAAAGGGTTTTCTAATGATCAATTGGCCTTTTAAAATTATAAACTTGGATTAGCTAACACAACGTGCCATTGGAACACAGGTGTGATGGTTGCTGATAAAGGCCCTCTATGTAGATATTCCATTAAAATCAGCCGTTTCCAGCTACAATAGTCATTTACAACATTAACAATGTCTACACTGTATTTCTGATCAATTTGATGTTATTTTAATGGACAAAAAAATTTGCTTTTCTTTCAAAAACAAGGACATTTCTAAGTGACACCAAACTTTTGAATGGTATTATATTTCCCATGTCAATAAAGCCATTTGAATTGAAATTGAACGCAGAGAGAGAGACAGTGATTCACACACACCAGCCTAGTCTTTCAAAGGCGGGCTGAGGGGTGTGGCTCTCTGGGTGTGTGTTACGAAGGTAGGCAGGGGATTCTGGAACAGTCAACCCCCTCCACACATCTTATAGATAACACATGAATCGATAAATAACAGCCCATGTAATGTAGGCCTACATATCAGCATATGCTGGAGAAAAAAAACAAGCTATTGTAAAAAGCATATGCAAATCAAATATTTTTACAGTAAAGTGATAACACAACCAACCGTGATCAGAAGATACAGACAAGAGATTAAAGAGCTCTGTGTAAAAGCTGTAATAGAAACTTGTGTTATTTTTATGAAGGGAAAAAGCTTTTCATGTGGTAAAGTAGTTTTTGTGCCGTAGAGGCTTTTAGAATTGATGTCCTCATCAACAGGAGTACTTCCGGATTCAGTCCTTGTTATGGCAGCTTGTCTTGATCCCCCTCTGTCTAATGGAGTTTTTCCTACCTGCTTTATTTCTCTCCCTTGTCCAATACTTTTAGAGGGGTTTGGGCCAAATGCTTTCATTTAGCAATTCACAGCAATGACGCTGTAGAAGCCCACTTCTTTACTCAGGATGCACCAGTCAAGCTCAACTCTTTAGAATGAGTATTCATTGCAGAGCAATCAATCGCCTCTCAGTCAATTTTGCTACGATTATGTCTCGTATTCATTGCATGGCAAGCTAATTGAACAGAACAGAGGTGCAGCATTTTGGGCGCAAAAGGGGCGTTCCCTTATTTTGATATTTTAGGGGCCCTAAATGAGGAGTACCTGTGAAAACATGACTAGGATCAGTGACTGCTTCATAAGGAAGCTTTATTAAAGGCCAGAACAAACACAGTTCTCAGAGCAGCTTTATTAAAGGCCAGAACAAACACAGTTCTCAGAGCAGCTTTATTAAAGGCCAGAACAAACACAGTTCTCAGAGCAGCTTTATTAAAGGCCAGAACAAACACAGTTCTCAGAGCAGCTTTATTAAAGGCCAGAACAAACACAGTTCTCAGAGCAGCTTTATTAAAGGCCAGAACAAACACAGTTCTCAGAGCAGCTTTATTAAAGGCCAGAACAAACACAGTTCTCAGAGCAGCTTTATTAAAGGCCAGAACAAACACAGTTCTCAGAGCAGCTTTATTAAAGGCCAGAACAAACACAGTTCTCAGAGCAGCTTTATTAAAGGCCAGAACAAACACAGTTCTCAGAGCAGCTTTATTAAAGGCCAGAACAAACACAGTTCTCAGAGCAGCTTTATTAAAGGCCAGAACAAACACAGTTCTCAGAGCAGCTTTATTAAAGGCCAGAACAAACACAGTTCTCAGAGCAGCTTTATTAAAGGCCAAAACAAACACAGTTCTCAGAGCAGCTTTATTAAAGGCCAGAACAAACACAGTTCTCAGAGCAGCTTTATTAAAGGCCAGAACAAACACAGTTCTCAGAGCAGCTTTATTAAAGGCCAGAACAAACACAGTTCTCAGAGCAGCTTTATTAAAGGCCAGAACAAACACAGTTCTCAGAGCAGCTTTATTAAAGGCCAGAACAAACACAGTTCTCAGAGCAGCTTTATTAAAGGCCAGAACAAACACAGTTCTCAGAGCAGCTTTATTAAAGGCCAGAACAAACACAGTTCTCAGAGCAGCTTTATTGTAGATCTAGATGGATAGAATTCAACGTTACTGCCATGAGAAAACTGCTCAACAATAAGATTATCGTATTGTTATGATGCTGTTGAGAAACATAAACACATAGGCTGTAATCCCCCCAATCTCCCATCTCCACTTTACACTAAACACATTCTGAAGAATCCTTTTAATCCTTTGAAGAATCCCCCACCCTCCTGCCCCCATACACACATAGTAAATGTTGCCCAGATGTTACTTAGGGAGAGTACAGTATGTTTTTACTTTTAAATCCGCTCTGCAGGGAACAGAGATGGAAACAGTGCCTCCCGCCATCCAACACTCCTACAGACCCTCCATTATCCCCCTTCTCCCTCCCTACAGACTCCCTCACTCTCTCCTTCCCCCTGTCCCTGCCATACATCTCCTCTATCCCCTTCTCCCTCCCTCTATGCCCTTCTCCCTAACTCCCTCCCTCTATCCCCCTCCTCCCTCTATCTCTCCCTCTATCCCCCTTCTCCCTCTCTCCCTCCCTCTATCCCCTTCTCCCTCCCTCTATCCCCTTCTCCCTAACTCCCTCCCTCTATTCCCCTTCTCCCTCCCTCTATCCCCTTCTTCCTCTCTCCCTCCCTCTATACCCTTCTCCCTCTCTCCCTCCATTCCCCTTCTCCTTCCCTCTATCCCCTTCTTCCTCTCTCCCTCCCTCTATCCCCTTCTCCCTCTCTCCCTCTATCCCCTTCTCCCTCTCTCTCTCCCTCTATCCCCTTCTCCCTCCCTCTATCCCCTTCTCCCTCTCTCCCTCCATCCCATTCTCCCTCTCTCCCTCCCTCTATACCCTTCTCCCTCTCTCCCTCCCTCTATCCCCTTCTCCCTCTCCCTCGCTCTATTCCCCTTCTCCCTCCCTCTATCCCCTTCTTCCTCTCTCCCTCCCTCTATCCCCTTCTCCCTCTCTCCCTCTATCACCTTCTCCCTCTCTCCTTCCCTCTATCCCCTTCTCCCTCTCTCCCTCCCTCTATCCCCTTCTCCCTCTCTCCCTCCCTCTATACCCTTCTCCCTCTCTCCCTCCCTCTATCCCCTTCTCCCTAACTCCCTCCCTCTATACCCTTCTCCCTTTCTCCCTCCCTCTATCCCCTTCTCCCTAACTCCCTCCCTCTATTCCCCTTCTCCCTCCCTCAATCCCCTTCTCCCTCTCTCCCTCCCTCTATACCCTTCTCCCTCTCTCCCTCCATCTATACCCTTCTCCCTAACTCCCTTCCTCCATACCCTTCTCCCTCTCTCCCTCCCTCTATCCCCTTCTCCCTAACTCCCTCCCTCTATCCCCTTCTCCCTCTCTCCCTCCCTCTATCCCCTTCTCCCTAACTCCCTCCCTCTATACCCTTCTCCCTCTCTCTATCCCCTTCTCCCTCTCTCCCTCCCTCTATCCCCTTCTCCCTCTCTCCCTCCCTCCCTCTATCCCCTTCTCCCTCCCTCTATCCCCTTCTCCTTCTCTCCCTCCCTCTATCCCCTTCTCCCTCTCTCCCTCCCTCTATCCCCTTCTCCTAACTCCCTCCCTCTACACCCTTCTCCCTCTCTCTATCCCCTTCTCCCTCTCTCCCTCCCTCTATCCCCTTCTCCCTCTCTCCCTCCCTCTATCCCCTTCTCCCTCTCTCCCTCCCTCTATCCCCTTCTCCCTCTCTCCCTCCCTCTATCCCCTTCTCCCTCTCTCCCTCCCTCTATCCCCTTCTCCCTCTCTACCTCCCTCTATCCCCCTATACCCTTCTCCCTCTCTCCCTCCCTCTATCCCCTTCTCCCTCTCTCCCTCCCTCTATCCCCTTCTCCCTCTCTCCCTCCCTCTATCCCCTTCTACCTCTCTCCCTCCTTCTATACCCTTCTCCCTCTCTCCCTCCCTCTATCCCCTTCTCCCTCTCTCCCTCCCTCTATCCCCTTCTACCTCTCTCCCTCCCTCTATCCCCTTCTCCCTCCCTCTATCCCCTTCTCCCTCTCTCCCTCCCTCTATCCCCTTCTCCCTCTCTCCCTCCCTCTATCCCCTTCTCCCTCTCTCCCTCCCTCTATACCCTTCTCCCTCTCTCCCTCCCTCTATCCCCTTCTCCCTCTCTCCCTCCCTCTATCCCCTTCTACCTCTCTCCCTCCCTCTATCCCCTTCTCCCTCTCTCCCTCCCTCTATCCCCTTCTCCCTCTCTCCCTCCCTCTCTCCCATTCTCCCTCTCTCCCTCCCTCTATCCCCTTCTCCCTCTCTCCCTCCCTCTATACCCTTCTCCCTCTCTCCCTCCCTCTATCCCCTTCTCCCTCTCTCCCTCCCTCTATCCCCTTCTACCTCTCTCCCTCCCTCTATCCCCTTCTCCCTCCCTCCCTCTATCCCCTTCTCCCTCTCTCCCTCCCTCTATCCCCTTCTCTCTCTCTCTCCCTCCCTCTATCCCCTTCTCCCTCTCTCCCTCCCTCTATACCCTTCTCCCTATCTCCCTCCCTCTATACCCTTCTCCCTCCCTCTATCCCCTTCTCCCTCTCTCCCTCCCTCTATACCCTTCTCCCTCTCTCCCTCCCTCTATCCCCTTCTCCCTCTCTCCCTCCCTCTATCCCCTTCTCCCTCTCTCCCTCCCTCTATCCCCTTCTCCCTCTCTCCCTCCCTCTATATCCTTCTCCCTCTCTCCCTCCCTCTATCCCCTTCTCCCTCTCTCCCTCCCTCTATCCCCTTATCCCTCTCTCCCTCCCTCTATATCCTTCTCCCTCTCTCCCTCCCTCTATCCCCTTCTCCCTCCCTCTATCCCCTTCTCCCTCTCTCCCTCCCTCCCTCTATCCCCTTCTCCCTCTCTCCCTCCCTCTATATCCTTCTCCCTCTCTCCCTCCCTCTATCCCCTTCTCCCTCTCTCCCTCCCTCTATCCCCTTCTCCCTCTCTCCATCCCCTTCTCCCTCTCTCCCTCCCTCTATCCCCTTCTCCCTCTCTCCCTCCATCTATACCCTTCTCCCTCTCTCCCTCCCTCTATACCCTTCTCCCTCTATCCCCTTCTCCCTCTCTCCCTCCCTCTATCCCCTTCTCCCTCTCTCCCTCCCTCTATCCCCTTCTCCCTCTCTCCCTCCCTCTATCCCCTTCTCCCTCTCTCCCTCCCTCTATCCCCTTCTCCCTCTCTCCCTCCCTCTATCCCCTTCTCCCTCTCTCCCTCCCTCTATCCCCTTCTCCCTCTCTCCCTCCCTCTATCCCCTTCTCCCTCTCTCCCTCCCTCCCTCTATACCCTTCTCCCTCTCTCCCTCCCTCTATCCCCTTCTCCCTCTCTCCCTCCCTCTATCCCCTTCTCCCTCTCTCCCTCCCTCTATCCCCTTCTCCCTCTCTCCCTCCCTCTATACCCTTCTCCCTCTCTCCCTCCCTCTATACCCTTCTCCCTCTCTCCCTCCCTCTATACCCTTCTCCCTCTCTCCCTCCCTCTATCCCCTTCTCCCTCTCTCCCTCCCTCTATCCCCTTCTCCCTCTCTCCTTCCGTCACTTTTCCTTTAAACCTAGCTTAATCCCTGTCAGATTATGGTCTTTATTAAAAGGACTAGCGTAATCCTCCCACTTTAATTTGGTTATATTCTCCCTGTACACTGAGCTATACACCAGCTCTGAGCTGGGATTGTTGAGACGAGACCAGCCATACCTAAATTAAAGGCTGTAATACATGGATTAAGTGTGGCTGGCATATTAATCATTCCTGCAGTTGGCCTATTACTGTATACATTTGCCTACCATTGTCTTACCATTATGAGCAGAACAATTCACCTCAATCCATTTTGATTTATGAACCCATATTGGTTTTTGAGGATATCTATGGAATTCCATTTTCTATGGGTGGGTCCTCAATAAGACCACCACTTTGGCTCTATTTTGCTCTAATCTTATAAAAGCCTTAACCCCTTGACCTCCAAGGACCTAACATAAAGTCATGCTACCAGAAGTAGATTCCCATCGAGAGCAGAAGCCCCCTAGGGTTCCAAAATGTTTCTTCGGCTGTCCCCATAGGATAACTATTTTTGGTTCCAGGTAGAACTCTTTTGGGTTCCATTTAGAGAGGATTCTACATGGAACCTAATAGGCTTCTACCTGGAACCAAAAAGGGTTCTTTAAAGGGTTTGCCAATGGGGACAGCCGAAGAACCCTTTTAGGTTCTAGATAGCACCTTTTTTCCTAAGATTGTAGTCTGGAGGTCCATACACCCTAACAGCGTAACTCAACAAGCTTGCCGTTGCCACCCAAATGAGGGATGGAATAGCTGCCGCAACAGTAATAATCATGTTCATAGCTATACTCCCTCTCTCAAACTGCGTGATAAAGAAAAGAGGGGGGAGGGAGGGGGAGGGGAGGGAGGGGGAGAGAGTGATCGAGATGGATGATCTCCTGCTTGTAAAAAATAAAGAGGGATAAATCAACAGAAGATAATAACAGTGTGTGTGACATTGGCCCAGAGCGCTAAGCAAGGCTAAATACTGTACTGAAAAACAACAGGCTGGGGTGTGTTTGTAATAATATATTTCCTGAATGAAATTTCAACAGCAGCAGGCACCCCAAACTCATTTAAACCAAATGTTTTGTTGAAAAGAGACACCCGGTGAGTTGAAGTTTTAACAGGTGGATGGAGGCAGCTAATAGGCTGTGGGAGAGATGATGTCCCACACCGCATGTTTAGGATTGGCTATAATGCCCACCCAAAACCTCCCTCCGTACTAAACCAATTTGCACAACCCAAAGGGGGGGTGGGGCGGGGACTTGTTATCCCACCTGTTCTGTTGAAGATGCCAGGCAGTGTAACAGCAGGTACCAGACCTGGACCAAACCTGGACCATGTCCAGCAGACAGACAGGGCAGACTTGGCATCTCAGTGCCTGTATGTATCATGGTGTCTACAGCTATGCAGACAGTTCACCTTTAGCTTTCACTTATACCATACAGCAGACACAGGCCTTCTGAATTCTGTTCAGTTCTACCCCTCTGGGCACAGACATCAGTTCAGAGTCTAGTTTGATTTACTTTTCAAGAAAAATTTTTAACCATCTCATTGGATTTAGGGTCAAATGTGAGTGACACAAATGACCAAAAAAACGCACACAAATGACCTAAACCCCTTTAAGTGTATGACTTTTTGGAAATCCACTCAGTTTTCCACATTGATTCAACGTCATCACATAGATGAACTGTTCATATGATGTGGAAACAGTTCATTCAACCAGTTTGTGCCCAGTGGGACTTCACATTTCCAGAACTTGTAGCTAAGGCCATATCCGATATGTAGAAACTTCTCCTTCTCTCTCTCAAATCAAATCAAACTATATTTGTCACATGCGCCGAATACAACAAGTGTAGACATTACCGTGAAATGCTTACTTACAAGCTTCCCTATTTACCAAATAAACTGAAGTACAAAATTATAAAAAGTAACACAATAAAATAACAATAAAGAGTCTATATGCAGGGGGTACCGGTACTGAGTCAATGTGCGGGTGTACAGGTTAGAGGTCATTTGTACATGTAGGTAGGGGTGAAGTGATAATAAACAGCGAGTAGCAGCTGTGTAAAAACAAATGGGGGTGTCAATGTAAATAGTCCGGTGGCCATTTGATTAATTGTTCAGCAGTCTTATGGCTTGGGGGTAGAAGCTGTTAAGGAGCCTTTTGGTCCTAGACTTGGCGCTTCGGTACCGCACAATATTTTGGCCTTTCCTCTGACACACCTGGTATAGAGGTCTTGGATGACAGGAAGCTTGGCCCCAGTGATGTACTGGGCCGTACACACTACCCTCTGTAGCGCCTTACGGTCAGATGCTGAGCAGTTGCCATACCAGGTGGTGATGCAACCGGTCAGGATGCTCTCGATGGTGAAACTGTAGAACCTTTTGAGGATCTGAGGACCCATGACAAATCTTTTCAGTCTCCTGAGGGGGAAAGGGTGTTGTCTTGCCCTCTTCACGACTGTATTGATGTGTTTAGAGCATGATAATTCATTGGTGATGTGGACACCAAGGAACTTGAAACTCTCGACCCGCTCCACTACAGCCTTTTCCTGTAGTCCATGATCAGCTCCTTTGTCTTGATCACATTGAGGGAGAGGTTGTTGTCCTGGCACCACACTGCCAGGTCTCTGACCTCCTCCTTATAGGCTGTCTCATCGTTGTCGGTGATCAGGCATACCACTGTTGTGTTGTCAGCAAACTTAATGATGGTGTTGGAGTCGTGTTTGGCCACACAGTTGTGGGTGAACAGGGAGTACAGGAGGGGACTAAGTACACACCCCTAGGGGCCCAAGTGTTGAGGATCAGCGTTGTAGACATATTGTTGCGTACCCTTACCACCTGGGGGTGACCCGTCAGGAAGTCCAGGATCCAGTTGCAGAGGGAGGTGTTTAGTCCCAGGGTCCTTAGCTTAGTGATGAGCTTCGTGGGCACTATAGTGTTGAACACTGAGCTGTAGTCGATGAACAGCATTCTCACGTGTTCCTTTTGTCCAGGTGGGAAAGGGCATTGTGGAGTAAGAGTAGATTAAAATTATTGTTCCTCCACTCTCCACCTCCTCACGTTCTACCTCACCACCCTTCTACCCCTTCACTCCTCTACCCACCACCCCTCTACCCCTTCACCCCTCTACCCCCCTCTACCTCACCACCCTTTACCCCTTCACTCCTCTACCCCTTCACCCCTCTACCCACCCTACCCCTCTATCAGTTCTAGGGATTATTTATGGTTAGCCCGTCTGTCTCGCTGCTCAGTGCTCACAGCTCTGAAGGGCAGAGCACTGAAAAAGGCAGAACCTTTTCTCCCACTCTCCATGACTCACCAATTGTAAACCTGCCAAGACAACCTTGAGCTAACATGACTGTTGAAGTCTTTCACCACGTTACCTAACACACTGGCATAGAACTACTTCCCTGAGGAGGAACTGGGTGCCCAAACATTTCTTCAGTTACAGAGTGAATAGAAATCTGTGAGTAGTATAGTTTGACTGTCTTCATGTTCTTCCTGCAAACTACGCCTGCTAGCCTACCAGCACACATTTATACCACAGTAGTGGGTCTGGGAAAGATCTGATAGATAGAGATTAAGGACTGAGAGCAGAGAGAGTGAGAGCAGATGATACTCTGCCTCAGTCTGATTAACTGTGGTGTCCTGGAGGTGTTGATGGCTTGTTGCTGCTCCACTGATCAGCGGATCTAACAGTAATCCCATCACCACACAGCAGTCTCTCTCTCACACACACACACACACACACACACACACACACACACACACACACACACACACACACACACACACACACACACACACACACACACACACACACACACACACACACACACACACACACACACACACACACACACACACACACACACACACACACACACACACACACACACACACACACACACGAGCCTGCAGGCAGAGAAAAGTTGAGAACGTCAAGCCTGGGTAACATCACATTGACGCCAGGATCTGATGCTGTGACCAGGTGTGTCTATTATATCTTTGTTACAGGAGCCCCTTCTGAAGAGACTGTAGGTACACATCTCAACGGAATCTCTCTGTCTCTCTGTGTCTGTCTCTCTGTGTCTGTCTCTCTGTGTCTGTCTCTCTGTGTCTGTCTCTCTCTCTCTGTGTCTGTCTCTCTCTCTCTGTGTCTGTCTCTCTGTGTCTGTCTCTCTATGTCTGTCTCTCTGTGTCTGTCTCTCTGTGTCTGTCTCTCTGTGTCTGTCTCTCTATGTATGTCTCTCTGTGTCTGTCTCTCTGTGTCTGTCTCTCTATGTCTGTCTCTCTGTGTATGTCTCTCTGTGTCTGTCTCTCTGTGTCTGTCTCTCTATGTCTGTCTCTCTATGTCTGTCTCTCTGTGTCTGTCTCTCTGTGTCTGTCTCTCTGTGTCTGTCTCTCTGTGTCTGTCTCTCTGTGTCTGTCAGGGGTATGTTCTGTCTGATTTAGAGCATCCAGTTGTGTGTGAGGAGAAAACTCCCTGCCCAAGCAATTACATTTCCTCATCAAATAAGAACAAGGGAAAGAAGGAAATCAGAACACGACATTACTGGGGGGCTGGAATACATTACAGTGTTGGTCCTCTAAGGCAGGGGTGTCAAAGTCAAATGGACGGAGGGCCAAATAAAAAAATCAGCTACAAGACGAGGGCCGGACTGTTCGAATGTTCATTGAAAAATTTTTAAATGACGCATATAGTCTAGTGAACCTAATTGAACCTACTGAAAACCTAACAAATATATTACAATATGATCAGATAAATAAAGCAATATTTTCTTATGGCTCTGTCAGTAATCTTTAATTTTCAACAGACACAAAAGACAAATTTCCTTTATATAAATATCCCCATAACATGAACATTAAATGAAAGAAACCGGTATTCAAGGCACCATCAGTAGACTATATTTTCTATTTTAGCAAAAGTGGGCTAAATTTACTTCAAAGAAAAAACAATAATAGCAATTTTCTATCATCCACTCAACTGAAATATTTTTAAAATATAATTGGATTGAAATACAAAAAAATAAAGTGCAAAAATCTATTAATCAAAAACAACACTTTGTTTAAGGAGAAGTAACATGCAGTGAAAACAAATATTAAATTTTAACTTTTAAACTTGAACTGAGTAAAAACTCTAAATATGTGATTGCACAGTAATGTTCACTTGTTTGAGGTTGAGGGTGATACTTGGTGGTGTCCCATCTTTTCCACAAGTTCATCAATGTTCGGGGTAAGGCTCTGAGCTGAAGAAATCCTCAGAATTGAGTGGAGGTGTTCAGCAGTAAGTCGACTTCTGTGTGATGTTTTGTTCAGGTTCATCAAAGAAAACAGTTGTTCACACAGGTATGTGCTGCCAAACATAGACAACGTTTGAGCAGCCTGGATGCGCAGCTGGGGCATTGTGCCGGGGAGGAAACGGGCGAACTCCGCAGCACCCACTGCCGCATATTTTGCCCTCAGTGCATCATTGCATTGGAGGTCAATCAACTCCATTTGGAGGTTTGGTGGTGAGCTTTCCACGTCAACAGCAAATGGGTTACCGAGCAGTTCCAACCTGCTTTTTTGTGCTTCAAAGTCAGCAAATCGGCGTCGAAAGTCAGCGGCAAGCATACCTATTTTATCAGCCAACTGTGTGCTCGGGAACGCACTGGTAGAGAGCTTCTCTTTCATGGTCTGGCAGCTGGGAAAGTGGCTCAAATTTTCTTTCCGCATCTGCGTCTCCCACAGAGTCAGTTTGGTTTTAAATGCCTTCACTGTACTGTACATATCAGAGATGACACGATCCCGACCCTGCAGCTGCAAGTTTATTGCATTCAGATGACTCGTAATGTCACACAGAAAAGCCATTTCACACAGAAACATTTCGTCTCGGAGTTGTGTTGTGTCTTTCCCTTTGCTGTCCAAGAACAGACAAATCTCCTCACGAAGCTCGAAACATCTTTGAAGCACCTTTCCCTGGCTTAGCCATCGCACCTCTGTGTGATAAGGCAAATCACCATGCTCCGTTTCTAACTCCGTCAGAAATGCCTTGAACTGGCGGTGATTCAAACCTTTGGCTCTGATAAAGTTAACTGTGCGCGTGATGATGCTCATTACATGCTCCATTTTCAAGGCTTTACCGCACAACGCTTCCTGGTGTATGATACAATGATAAGCTGTCAGCTCACCTGTCGCGTTTTCCTCTTGCATCTTTTCCCGTATCTTCGCCACCAGTCCGCTCCTGTGTCCACACATCGCAGGTGCTCCGTCGGTTGTCAAACCCACGAGTTTTTCCCAAGGCAGCTCCATCTCATTTACACATCTTGACACCTCTTCATACAAATCATGCCCCGTAGTTGTGCCATGCATAGGACGTAAAGCCAAAAACTCCTCTGTCACGCTTAGGTTGGAGTCCACTCCGCGGATGAAAATTGACAACTGGGCAATGTCAGAAATGTCGGTGCTTTCATCCACAGCCAAGGAATATGCAATAAAATCTTTTCCCTTTTTCACAAGCTGCTCTTTTAGATTGATGGACAACTGGTCTACTCTCTCGGCAATGGTGTTTCTGCTCAGACTCACATTTAAAAAGAGTTGCCTTTTTTCTGGGCAAACTTCGTCACAAACTTTAATCATGCAGTTTTTGATGAAATCCCCCTCCGTAAATGGCCGGGCTGATTTAGCGATCTCTTCTGCCAAAATAAAACTGGCCTTGACAGTTGCGTCCGCGTGTGTGTCCGCGTGTTTCGTTTCATAATGTCGTCTCAGATTATACTCTTTCAGTACCGCCACACTTTCTCCACACAGAAGACACACAGGTTTTCCAGCTACCTTCGTGAACATATACTCCGACTCCCACCTTGTTTGAAACCCCCGGTTCTCAGTATCCACCTTCCGTTTTGCCATTTTTGATGGGTATCTGAAAGTTAATTTTACTGTGATGCTGACGACTGCTGTGCCAATAAATATTGAAATGAAGCAGCCTACTGCTCGGTGCGTCACCTTTGCATTGTGGGAAATGTAGTATTGGTGCGTGTAAAAGATCTGCGGGCTGCCGGCTTGCTGCGGGCCGGTTCTAATAATAAATCAAGATCATCCCAGGGGCCGTAAAAAACCTTCTTGCGGGCCGGATGTGGCCCGCGGGCCTTGACTCTGACATATGTGCTCTAAGGTAATTCTTCTCAGAAGGGTAATTAAAACCGAAAGCAGATTCTCATTCTCTGAAAGCAGTCACACACCTTCACCCCTGGCCAAATGGCTCATAATCCACCCATCCCTGATCCCCAGTTAAATACCCAACCCAAATATTTCCCTGTTAATCTGTGGGTGTCAGGGCCTGATCCAAACTGATGTACAGGCCACGACAGGTGGCTTTCACAGGGGCTACAGGCTGAGGGAGGGGCTATAAACTGAGGGAGGGGCAATACACTGAGGGAGGGGCAATAGGCTGAGGGAGGGGCTATATCAATCAATCAAATGTATTTATAAAGCCCTTCTTACATCAGCTAATGTCACAAAGTGCTGTACAGAAACCCAGCCTAAAACCCCAAACAGCAAGCAATGCAGGTGTACAAGCAAGGTGGCTAGGAAAAACTCCCTAGAAAGACTGGAACCTAGGAAGAAACCTAGAAAGGAACCAGGCTATGAGGGGTGGCCAGTCCTCTTCTGTCTGTGCCGGGTGGAGATTATAACAGAACATGGCCAAGATGTTCAAATGTTCATAGATGACCAGCAGGGTCAAATAATAATAATCACAGTGGTTGTCGAGGGTGCAACAGGTCAGCACCTCAGGATTAAATGTCAGTTGGCTTTTCATAGCCGATCATTAAAAGTATCTCTACCGCTCCTGCTGTCTCTAGAGAGTTGAAAACAGCAGGTCCGGGACAAGGTAGCACGTCCGGTGAACAGGTCAGGGTTCCATAGCCGCAGGCAGAACAGTTGAAACTGGAGCAGCAGCACGGCCAGTTGGACTGGGGACCAAACTACACTATACATCAACACAGAGATCTGAGACCAGACTACACTATACATCAACACAGAGATCTGGGACCAGACTATACATCAACACAGAGATCTGGAACCAGGCTACCCTATACATCAACACAGAGATCTGGAACCAGGCTACCCTATACATCAACACAGAGATCTGGAACCAGGCTACCCTATACATCCTAGGCTGAGGGAGGGGGCTCAGAGGCACAAGGGTCCAGGGCTCTTTGTAGTCTATATGGTATTTCAAGGATGTAGAAAACAAGTCCCAGTCTGGGCCCTTGATCTCTGTGTTGATGTATAGTGTAGCCTGGGCCCAGATCTCTGTGTTGATGTATAGTATAGCTTGGGCCCTTGATCTCTGTGTTGATGTATAGTGTAGCCTGGGCCCTTGATCTCTGTGTTGATGTATAGTGTAGTCTGGTCTCAGATCTCTGTGTTGATGTATAGGGTAGTCTGGTCCCAGATCTCTGTGTTGATGTATAGTATAGTCTGGTCTCAGATCTCTGTGTTGATGTATAGTGTAGTCTGGTCTCAGATCTCTGTGTTGATGTATAGTCTGGTCCCAGATCTCTGTGTTGATGTATAGTGTAGTCTGGTCTCAGATCTCTGTGTTGATGTATAGTGTAGTCTGGTCCCAGATCTCTGTGTTGATGTATAGTCTGGTCCCAGATCTCTGTGTTGATGTATAGTGTAGTCTGGTCTCAGATCTCTGTGTTGATGTATAGTGTAGTTTGGTCCCAGATCTCTGTGTTGAGGTATAGTGTAGTCTGGTCCCAGATCTCTGTGTTGATGTATAGTGTAGTCTGTGCACTTGTTCTCTGTGTTGATGTATAGTGTAGTCTGGTCCCATATCTCTGTGTTGATGTATAGTGTAGTCTGGGCCCTTGATCTCTGTGTTGATGTATAATGTAGTCTGGTCCCAGATCTCTGTGTTGATGTATAGTGTAGTCTGGGCACTTGATCTCTGTGTTGATGTATAGTGTAGTCTGGGCACTTGATCTCTGTTTTGATGTATAATGTAGTCTGGTCTCAGATCTCTGTGTTGATGTATAGTGTAGTCTGGTTCCAGATCTCTGTGTTGATGTATAGTATAGTCTGGTCCCAGATCTCTGTGTTGATGTATAGTGTAGTCTGGTCCCAGATCTCTGTGTTGATGTATAGTGTAGTCTGGTCTCAGATCTCTGTGTTGAGGTATAGTGTAGTCTGGTCCCAGATCTATGTGTTGATGTATAGTGTAGTCTGGTCCCAGATCTCTGTGTTAATGTATAGTATAGTCTGGTCCCAGATCTCTGTGTTGATGTATAGTGTCGTCTGGTCCCAGATCTCTGTGTTGAGCATATAGTATAGTCTGGTCCCAGATCTCTGTGTTGATGTATAGTGTAGTCTGGTCTCAGATCTCTGTGTTGAGGTATAGTGTAGGTCTGGTCTCAGTTCTCTGTGTTGACGTACAGTGTAGTCTGGTCTCAGATCTCTGTGTTGATGTATAGTGTAGTCTGGTCTCAGATCTCTGTGTTGATGTATAGTGTAGTCTGGTCTCAGATCTCTGTGTTGATGTATAGTGTAGTCTGGTCTCAGATCTCTGTGTTGATGTATAGTGTAGTCTGGTCTCAGATCTCTGTGTTGATGTATAGTGTAGTCTGGTCTCAGATCTCTGTGTTGATGTATAGTCTGGTCCCAGATCTCTGTGTTGACGTAC
>NW_027259944.1:0-19932 GCF_045791955.1 Oncorhynchus clarkii lewisi
CATACTTGAGTAAGAGTAAAGATAACTTAAGTACCCTACTGTCCTACTTGAGTAAAAGTAGAGATAACTTAAGTACCCTACCGTCATACTTGAGTAAAAGTAGAGATAACTTAAGTACCCTACCGTCATACTTGAGTAAAAGTAGAGATAACTTAATATAAAAAGGATTCAAGTAAAAGTGAAAGTCACCCACTAAACTTTTACTTGAGTAAAAGTCTAAAAGTATTTGGTTTTAAATATACTTAAGTATCAAAAGTAAATGTAATTGCTAAAATATACTTAAGTATCCAAAGTAAAAGTATGAATCATTGCAAATTCCTTATATTAAGCAAACAAGACGGCACCATTTTCTAGTTTATTTATTTATGGATAGCCAGGGGCCACGCTCTAACACTCAGACATAATCGACAAACAAAGCATGTGTTTTGCACGACCAGGGATGTTCTCTGTTTAGTGAGTCCTCCAGATCAGAGGCAGTAGGGACGACCAGGGATGTTCTCTGTTTAGTGAGTCCTCCAGATCAGAGGCAGTAGGGACGACCAGGGATGTTCTCTGTTCAGCGAGTCCTCCAGATCAGAGGCAGTAGGGACGACCAGGGATGTTCTCTGTTTAGTGAGTCCTCCAGATCAGAGGCAGTAGGGACGACCAGGGATGTTCTCTGTTTAGTGAGTCCTCCAGATCAGAGGCTGTAGGGACGACCAGGGATGTTCTCTGTTCAGTGAGTCCTCCAGATCAGAGGCAGTAGGGACGACCAGGGATGTTCTCTGTTTAGTGAGTCCACCAGATCAGAGGCAGTATGGACGACCAGGGATGTTCTCTGTTCAGTGAGTCCACCAGATCAGAGGCAGTCGGGATGACCAGGGATGTTCTCTGTTTAGTGAGTCCACCAGATCAGAGGCAGTAGGGAGGACCAGGGATGTTCTCTTGATAAGTGTGTGAATCATACCACTTTACTGTCCTGCTGAGCATTCAAAATATAACGAGAACTTTTAGGTGTCAGAAGAAATGTAAGGATTAGAAAGTACAACATTTTCTTTAGGAATGTACTGAGGTAAAAGTAAAAGTTATCAAAAATATAAATAGTAGAGTAAAGAACAGATACCCCAAACAATGACTTAAGTAGTACTTTCAAGTATTTTTAACTAAAGTACTTTACACCACTGCATTCTTTATTTATCTAATTCAAGTTAATCATGATGTTTGTTATGGCCTTGGTCAGAATGGAAACAAAGACTCTAAGAGGAGTTTCGAAAAGTACAGTAGCCTTCCCCAGGACTCTGTCTCTCACTCTATTAGAATAGTACAGTAGACTTCCCCAGGACTCTGTCTCTCACTCCATTAGAATAGTACAGTAGACTTCCCCAGGACTCTGTCTCTCACTCTATTAGAATAGTACAGTAGACTTCCCCAGGACTCTGTCTCTCACTCTATTAGAATAGTACAGTAGACTTCCCCAGGACTCTGTCTCTCACTCTATTAGAATAGTACAGTAGACTTCCCCAGGACTCTGTCTCTCACTCTATTAGAATAGTACAGTAGACTTCCCCAGGACTCTGTCTCTCACTCTATTAGAATAGTACAGTAGACTTCCCCAGGACTCTGTCTCTCACTCTATTAGAATAGTACAGTAGACTTCCCCAGGACTCTGTCTCTCACTCTATTAGAATAGTACAGTAGACTTCCCCAGGACTCTGTCTCTCACTCTATTAGAATAGTACAGTAGACTTCCCCAGGACTCTGTCTCTCACTCTATTAGAATAGTACAGTAGACTTCCCCAGGACTCTGTCTCTCACTCTATTAGAATAGTACAGTAGACTTCCCCAGGACTCTGTCTCTCACTCCATTAGAATAGTACAGTAGACTTCCCCAGGACTCTGTCTCTCACTCCATTAGAATAGTACAGTAGACTTCCCCAGGACTCTGTCTCTCACTCCATTAGAATAGTACAGTAGACTTCCCCAGGACTCTGTCTCTCACTCCATTAGAATAGTACAGTAGCCTTCCCCAGGACTCTGTCTCTCACTCTATTAGAATAGTACAGTAGACTTCCCCAGGACTCTGTCTCTCACTCTATTAGAATAGTACAGTAGACTTCCCCAGGACTCTGTCTCTCACTCCATTAGAAAAGTACAGTAGCCTTCCCCAGGACTCTGTCTCTCACTCCATTAGAATAGTACAGTAGACTCTGTCTCTCACTCTATTAGAATAGTACAGTAGACTTCCCCAGGACTCTGTCTCTCACTCCATTAGAATAGTACAGTAGACTTCCCCAGGACTCTTTCTCTCACTCTATTAGAATAGTACATTAGACTTCCCCAGGACTCTGTCTCTCACTCTATTAGAATAGTACAGTAGACTTCCCCAGGACTCTGTCTCTCACTCCATTAGAATAGTACAGTAGACTCTGTCTCTCACTCTATTAGAATAGTACAGTAGACTTCCCCAGGACTCTTTCTCTCACTCTATTAGAATAGTACAGTAGACTTCCCCAGGACTCTTTCTCTCTCTCCATTAGAATAGTACAGTAGACTCTGTCTCTCACTCCATTATAATAGTACAGTAGACTTCCCCAGGACTCTGTCTCTCACTCCATTAGAATAGTACAGTAGACTTCCCCAGGACTCTGTCTCTCACTCTATTAGAATAGTACAGTAGCCTTCCCCAGGACTCTGTCTCTCACTCCATTAGAATAGTACAGTAGACTTCCCCAGGACTCTGTCTCTCACTCCATTAGAATAGTACAGTAGACTTCCCCAGGACTCTGTCTCTCACTCTATTAGAATAGTACAGTAGACTTCCCCAGGACTCTGTCTCTCACTCCATTAGAATAGTACAGTAGACTCTGTCTCTCACTCTATTAGAATAGTACATTAGACTTCCCCAGGACTCTGTCTCTCACTCCATTAGAATAGTACAGTAGACTCTGTCTCTCACTCCATTAGAATAGTACAGTAGACTTCCCCAGGACTCTGTCTCTCACTCCATTAGAATAGTACAGTAGACTTCCCCAGGACTCTGTCTCTCACTCCATTAGAATAGTACAGTAGACTTCCCCAGGACTCTTTCTCTCACTCTATTAGAATAGTACAGTAGACTTCCCCAGGACTCTTTCTCTCTCTCAATTAGAATAGTACAGTAGACTCTGTCTCTCACTCCATTATAATAGTACAGTAGACTTCCCCAGGACTCTGTCTCTCACTCCATTAGAATAGTACAGTAGACTTCCCCAGGACTCTGTCTCTCACTCTATTAGAATAGTACAGTAGCCTTCCCCAGGACTCTGTCTCTCACTCCATTAGAATAGTACAGTAGACTTCCCCAGGACTCTGTCTCTCACTCCATTAGAATAGTACAGTAGACTTCCCCAGGACTCTGTCTCTCACTCTATTAGAATAGTACAGTAGACTTCCCCAGGACTCTGTCTCTCACTCCATTAGAATAGTACAGTAGACTCTGTCTCTCACTCTATTAGAATAGTACAGTAGACTTCCCCAGGACTCTGTCTCTCACTCCATTAGAATAGTACAGTAGACTCTGTCTCTCACTCCATTAGAATAGTACAGTAGACTTCCCCAGGACTCTGTCTCTCACTCCATTAGAATAGTACAGTAGACTTCCCCAGGACTCTGTCTCTCACTCCATTAGAATAGTACAGTAGACTTCCCCAGGACTCTGTCTCTCACTCTATTAGAATAGTACAGTAGACTTCCCCAGGACTCTGTCTCTCACTCCATTAGAATAGTACAGTAGACTTCCCCAGGACTCTGTCTCTCACTCCATTAGAATAGTACAGTAGACTTCCCCAGGACTCTGTCTCTCACTCCATTAGAATAGTACAGTAGACTTCCAAAGGACTATCCAACCACAAATACCATGTTATATTTTTAGCTTAGGCAGTGTATTTAAAAAAAAAAGAGTATAAGTGTTTATCCTGTTGACTTTCTGTGGCCACTTTATCAATGTGTCTGTCTACTCAGGAAGGGAGAGGGGCACAGGGCTGCTGCAGTACACACACACACACACACACACACACACACACACACACACACACACACACACACACACACACACACACACACACACACACACACACACACACACACACACACACACACACACACACACACCGAGTCAGTATTACCCTGAGTCTCATGAGGTCTCTCTGGACAGTGATGTATTTAGGCTCCTCCTGAGGTCAGATGGACACTGTCCAGAACATCACCTGCAATCAATAGTGTTGGTAAACCAGCCACAACTGAACTGTCTGTGTTTGTTTGTGTGTGTGTGTGTGTGTGTGTGTGTGTTTGTGTTGGTAAATCAGGCACAACTGAACAGACATGGAGAGGGCTCTCTCCTAAACACACTCTGAGGGAACTGCATGGGCCATTGCACATCTAGAACTGGGAGAGGGATGGCTTTAGCCACTACTATACTATAACACTGGCCTTGCAATCCCACTGCAAGTAGCAGTGTGTGTGAAAGAGTGAGTACTTCAGTTGGGATCTAGGGATGGACTTTATCTTTTTTGAGCTCACAAATATCATTGCAAGCAGTCCCTAAAGGTTGAGCCTGCATGGAAGAGTAACTACCTCCAACATTACTGCAGAAACACTATACAGTACACTCAATGTACAGTTGAAGTCGGAAGTTTACATGCACCTTAGCCAAATACATTTAAACTCAGTTTTTCTCAAATCCTGACATTTAATCTGAGTAAAAATGCCCTGTCAGTAAGGATCACCACTTTATTTTAAGAATGTGAAATGTCAGAATAATAGTAGAGAGAATGATTTATTTGAGCATTTATTTCTTTCATCAAATTCCCAGTGGGAAAGAAGTTAACATACACTCAATTAGTATTTGGTAGCATTGCCTTTAAATTGTTTAACTTGGGTCAAACGTTTCGGGTAGCCTTCCACAAGCTTCCCACAAAAAGTTGGGTGAGTTTTTGCCAATTCCTCCTGACAGAGCTGGTGTAACTGAGTCAGGTTTGCGGGCCTCCTTGCTCGCACATGCTTTTTCAGTTCTGCCCACACATTTTCTATAGGATTGAGGTCAGGGCTTTGTGATGGCCACTCCAATCCCTTGACTTTGTTGTATTTAAGCCATTTTGCCACAATGTTGGAAGTATGCTTGGGGTCATTGTCCATTTGGAAGACCCATTTGCGAACAAGCTTTAACTTCCTGACTGATGTCTTGAGATGTTGCTTCAATATATCCACATAATTTCCCCTTCATCATGTTGCCATCTATTTTGTGAAGTGCACCAGTCCCTCCTGCAGCAAAGCACCCCAACAACATGATGCTGCCACCCCTGTGCTTCATTGTTGGGATGGTGTTCTTCAGCTTGCAAGTCTCCCCCTTTTTCCTCCAAACATAACGATGGTCATTATGGCCAAACAGTTCTATTTTTGTTTCATCAGACCAGAGGACATTCCTCCAAAAAGTATGATCTTTGTCCCCATGTGCAGTTGCAAACCGTAGTCTGGCTTTTTTATGGCGGTTTTGGAGCAGTGGCTTCTTCCTTGCTGAGCAGCCTTTCAGGTTATGTCGATATAGGACTCATTTTACTGTGGATATAGATACTTTTGTACCTGTTTCCTGCAGCATCTTCACAAAGTCCTTTGCTGTTGTTCTGGGATTGATTTGCACTTTTCACACCAAAGTACGTTCATCTCTAGGAGACAGAATGCGTCTCCTTCCTGAGCGGTATGACGGCTGCGCGGTCCCATGGTGTTTATACTTGCGTACTATTGTTTGTACAGATGAATGTGGTACCTTCAGGAGTTTGGACATTACTCCCAAGGATGAACCAGACTTGTGGAGGTCTACAATTTTCTTTCTGAGGTCTGGGCTGATAACTCGCTAACTAGCAAAAGATATGAACAAAAATAGAAAAACCCTGAAATGAGTAGATGTGTCCAAACTTTTGACTGGTACTCTCTCTCTATATATATACAGTACCATACAGTACCAGTATATATATATATATATATATATATATATATATATAATATAATATAATATAACAAATCACATTTTATTTGTCACATGCGCCAAATACAACAAAATCCAAAATCCAAAATAGATAAGTTAAAAATTGAAAATAAAAGTAACAAATAATTAAAGAGCAGCAGTAAAATAACAATAGCGAGGCTATATACAGAGGGTACCGGTACAGAGTCAATGTGGAGGCTATATACAGGGGGTACCGGTACAGAGTCAATGTGGAGGCTATATACAGGGGGTACCGGTACAGAGTCAATGTGGAGGCTATATACAGGGGGTACCGGTACAGAGTCAATGTGCGGGGGCTATATACAGAGGGGGGTACCGGTACAGAGTCAATGTGCGGGGGCTATATACAGGGGGTACCGGTACAGAGTCAATGTGGAGGCTATATACAGGGGGTACCGGTACAGAGTCAATGTGCGGGGGCACCGGTTAGTCAAGGTACAGTATATATTTTAAAAATATATTTTCCTTTTTTATGTCCCCTTAATCCCCTTAACTCTACCACCCCTCCTCTAATTAGAGTAACCCAATGGTTACTATATATTTTACGGACCCAGTATATTTTACATTAGTTATCGTGTTGTTTTTAGTCCCACCCTTCAGCTCCACTCAAACCCTCCCATTGATCTCTTGACACCATCCAGTTTTCATTTCTATTTACCATATATTTTTCAAATATACTGTGATGTTTCACAAAAATTCTGAACCTCTCTAAACCTTTCAAAACATAGTTTCTACAGATTGTAAATTGATGAAAAAAACTTGTATCTATTTGATCGGTTGACTATGAGTTTTGAAATCCCCCAGCAGTGCTATTTGCAGAGTTTGCTCCAGGTAAATGTTGCAATTCTGCAACCAGCGAACAAAAACCTGCGAACAAAAACGAGCTACATATGGACAGTACCAAAACAAATGATCTAATGATTCTGTCTCTTTGCAGCAAATCTGTAGATTTGGACTTTTTCCACATGTTGTTACATTACAACCTTATTCTAATGTATTAAATAAATTAAAATATTAATCAATATATACACACAATACTCCACAATGACAAAGCGAAAATAGGTTTTTAGAAAATGTTGCAAATGTATAAAAATAAAAATATATATTTTTTAGAATCTGTATGCCTCAGCTGTCAATTTTTTGATCCTTAAATGAAACTGGCATACTATTTTGAAATCACAATTTTCATAAACCAATTTTGGTCTTTAGTGCAGCGCCGACAGACAATTTCCTTACTTTTTCCCCCTTTTAAATGTATATATATATATATATATTGGGGGAGTTATGTCACACTTGCCACTTTGATTTTTGTGGTAATTAATTAGCTGCAATTAGTTGAATGTTATTCTTGGTAGAGCAGACATTGCCATACATTTGTGTTAGTTGCATGTGTGACATAACTCACCCGGTCCGATTTATCATATCATTTACAAAGATTATATATATTTTTTAATATCCTCAAATATATACATTTTTTTTTTAAATCAATTAGTATATTTCAGTTTAGCCATAATATTTGTTATATTATTAGTTCTGCCTTTTCTGGTGGATTAAACTGTAATTGCAACCAACTTTCGATGGCTTGTTTTAAAAATAGTGATATTTTGGAGATTATTTCATTTTCAAATAGCCAAAAGTGAGAGTTCGTTATCTGAATAAAGGGAGAAAGACCATTCTTGAACAAGGGGTGAGACATTCTTACTAATCTGCTAGAGAACTTCAGTTCCTTGTTGCAAACAGGATGCATGTTTTGTCATATTTTTATTCTGTACAGACTTCCTTCTTTTCAGTCTTGTCCATTAGGGTAGTATTGTGGAGTAACTACACTGTTGTTGATCCATCTTCAGTTTTCTCCTACCACAGCCATGATAGGGGCAATTGGGGGTCTGTCTGTTTAAACTACAGATATGTTTTTTTTTGCCTGGGCTGCATTTCTGCCAGTAGTTCCCTCCCATCTGCAGTGAAAGGTGACAGAGCTACACTCTAAAAGAAAAGGTTTCCTGGAGGATTCTTTAGGGCTTCTTCAAATTTAAACTGTGGGGGAACCCCTATATGTTTTTTCTTCACAGAACCCCTTTTAATGGAAGAACCTTATGGGGTTAATTGTTGAACTACCCCCTTGTTATTATTATTATTAATATAAACAATAATTATGATTCATTATTATTATTATTATTATTATTAATAATACTACACATAACAATAAAAATAATAACACAATATTTTAGTTCTTAGTGTTAATTATGAATTTAGTGGCAAAGCAGAATAAAAAAAATCTAAATATGAGGTAAATTCCCAGCAGAACCCCAAGTCCAATGGGTTTACCCTTGGCGTATGGATGCTAATGTGATGATGTTCTCTGTATCAATAGCCAGAATGATTTTGCATTGCATGTTGATCAAGCCGGTGTCCAGTTATATTCATCAGAGGTGTAGGGAGGGTGTAGTCTGTGAATCAAAAAAAAATAGTAATTATATAGATGATAAAAAAAACATGCACGTGACAGTATTCATACCTTGTTTTTTTGTGGTAAATGTGAATGAATAAAACTGTTTTGATGGTTTTCATACACATAGCTTGTCCATAATGTAGAGGCCTATGGGATATTCAGAGGGAGGGTGGTACATGTGATCTGCATACCAAGACCTATTGACATACCTTTGTGTGCCTCGTCATCTGTATACCTGCAGACACAGACACAAAAGTGAGCTGTTCAGTCATCTGCACCCAAGTCTTCAACATATTCTTATAGCCTACATATTCTTACCTCTTTGTTGATTGATATCCATTGAATTATGTTAATTTTCTGTTTTTAGAAATAATTGCACAAATATGAAAAGCTAGATGGTATCACCATAAAACAATATCAATTTAGAACACACAAGGGACAAACCTGACCTTAAGTTGAGAACTTTGCATTTTGCAGTTTTGAAGGCACTTGCCTGCACCTGCTCTCCTTTCAAATTCAAATCCAAATGTTTCAGTTGGGCAGTTAGGTTCCTGCAAAAAAAAAACACCAACTAAGAAGGGTCCTGCAAGAACCCCCACCAACTAAGAAGGTTCCTTGATGAACCCCCACCAACTAAGAAGATTCCTTGATGAACCCACACCAACTAAGAAGATTCCTCGATGAACCCCCACCAACTAAGAAGGTTCCTCAATGAAACCCCATCAACTAAGAAGGTTCATCGATGAACCCCCACATCCTATGGAATTCTCGGAAGAACCTTTTGGGGGCAAATTTTCAGAACTTTGAGGATCTTAGAATAACTCTTGTTGAACCCCACGTCTTTAGAGTGTAGAGCGGTGTTTGTCAGACCACGAGACATCCCGAAAATCCGTCTTCTCACAGAATCGTCTGTAGCACCCAAACGGTTTGGCCTACGAACTATTATGACCACTCTATGGAAAGATGAGACGCTCATAAAACTCTCCGTTTTGCTAGGACACCCAAAAGCCCCACAAGAAGTGTTGGAAGGACCCCAGTACCAGGAAAAAAGAAATATTGCTAAATGATCATTGGTATGACTATCTCAAAACAATTCCACAACAATTCCACCGTATCTCAAAACAATCCCCCCCCCCACCCCAAGGGTTAGACAGGGTTTAGAATCTAGAGGGTTGTTTAAATTTTGTAACTATTTTAAAATCCCCTCTGGCCTCATGCATAGCTGTGGGAATTAGGGCTGTCGAGGGTTCTGCAACACCCACTGATAAACCAATATACAAATATACAAAAATGAAAACATTTACTGTTAAAAAAACTCCCCTCATCTTCCCGCCGCAATGGCCTTATGGTGAAATCCCTGAGCAGTGTCCTTACTCTCCAGCAAATCAAATCAAATCACATTTTATTGGTCACATACTGTACACATGATTAGCAGATGTTATTGGTCACATACTGTACACGTGATTAGCAGATGTTATTGGTCACATACTGTACACGTGATTAGCAGATGTTATTGGTCACATACTGTACACGTGATTAGCAGATGTTATTGGTCACATACTGTACACGTGATTAGCAGATGTTATTGGTCACATACTGTACACGTGATTAGCAGATGTTATTGCAGGTGTTGCGGAAAGCTTGTGCAGTGATATCTAACAAGTTACACAACATTTACCCAATACACACAAATCTATGTAGGAATGATGTTAGACTATATATATATATATATATGTCCCCAGTGTCCCCAATCACTACCCTGGGGCATTGGGATATTTTTTAGACCAATAGAAAGAGTGCCTCCTACTGGCCCTCCAACACCACGTCCAGCAGCATCTGGTCTCCCACCCAGGGACTGACCAGGACCAACCCTGCTTAGCTTTAGAAGTGTAATTAATAACTTCACCGCTCAAAGGGATATTCAATGTCTGCTTTTTATTTAATTTTTTACCCATCTACCAATAGGTGCCCTTCTTTGTGTGGCATTGGAAAACCTCCCTGGTCTTTGGGGTTGAATCTGTATTTGAAATTCACGGCTCGACTGAGGGACCTTACCGGTAATTGTATGTGTGGATTACAGAGGTTAGGTAGTTATTCAAAAATCATGTCAAACACTATTACTGCAGACAGAGTGAGTCCATGCAACTTATTATGTGTCTTGTTAAGCAACTTTTTACTACTGAAGTTATTTAGACTTGGCATAACAAAAGGGTTAAATACTTATTGACTCAAGATATTTCCATTTTTTATATTTCATCAAAATAAATAATTCCACTTTGACGTGATGGGGTATTTTGTGTAGGCCAGTGACCATCTAAATTCAATCCATTTTCAATTCAGGCTGTAACAACAAACTGTGGGAAAAGTCAAGGGGTGTGGATACCTTCTCAATGTGCTGTAGATAGCAACATTTTTTTTCTAAGAGTGCAGTAAAAATATTTATCTCAAGAATATGCATAGTAAATGTAAAAAAAAAAAGAAGTTTTTCTATAGTTCAGCTGATGTTGTACAGATGTTATAGTTAAGCTGATGTTGTACAGATGTTATAGTTCAGCTGATGTTGTACAGATGTTATAGTTAAGCTGATGTTTTACAGGTTTTCAATGTCCTTTATCTTATTAAACTCATAGCAGACTAGAGTAACAAATATCAATGGCATGTGTCTATTTCTTCATTGCGATACAAGACTTTGAAAAGTGGGCACAATTTCAATCATAGGGTCCACAAACTTGGGCCCAAAACAATGAATGCAGAAGCAGTGGTGTGTCAACTGCAAGTGGGTTTTGAGGAATTGGCA
Source organism: Oncorhynchus clarkii lewisi (assembly GCF_045791955.1). Classification (NCBI taxonomy): domain Eukaryota; kingdom Metazoa; phylum Chordata; class Actinopteri; order Salmoniformes; family Salmonidae; genus Oncorhynchus; species Oncorhynchus clarkii. The sequence goes on from NW_027259944.1 coordinate 11,266, forward strand.
TAGTCATTTAGGCAGCACCTCACATCCTTCACAAACAAATGAAGCCCCCACAGCTTCAAAGTGAGATTGATATCTCCTTTTTTGAGACTTCATACACAACACTGGGGTTCTGAATATTGAGAGAGGTGCTTCTTTCCATGGGGAAGAACCCGTCAGAGACACCCCCTCCCCCCGCTCCCCTATCCTATTCTCTAAGGCGATGTAAAAAAATAAAAAAATGGGAAAAAGACGCATTGAGAGTTTTCATCAAGTTCATCAATATTCAGTCATTCACGGTAGAATCCTGGCAGGTTCTAGAGTCAGAATGCTATGAAATGACTGGATGGATGTTCTCCTTTGTCACAGTAAGGAAACGTCTGAAATTGAATTCCTAAAATATAAATAACTAGAACAATCCCCCCCCAACCCTGTCACAGCCATACATTTCACTTAGTGATGGAAAACTTTTCAAATTGCGGTTCAAGTCTTAAGCACTACCCAGCCAGTAAATAGGTTAGGGATGAATGTGCTTCGTACACATTCTACTTTAAGAAAGAGAGAGAGAGAGAGAGAGAGAGAGAGAGAGAGAGAGAGAGAGAGAGAGAGAGAGAGAGAGAGAGAGAGAGAGAGAGAGAGAGAGAGAGAGAAAAAGGTGGAGGTGGAGAAAATATCTTATTTGATTTTCCCAAAAATATGGTATCTTCAAAAACAAAAGAAGCCTTAGATTACAGAGAGAAATGTATGAACATGGGTTCTTTATAAATCACCTATAAAAGTGTGTCTGTGTTTTAAAACCATATCCTATGAATCCTCCTAACTCATTGCATCCAAACATCATCATGCAACAATGCAAAAAATAAAATAAAAATACAAATCTATTGTTTAATAAAGCTGTTTCTGTTATGTTTAAAAATCAGCGAACCCAGTAAGTGAATGGACAATGTCACCCATGACTGAACTGGTCACCCCGTGTCTCAGTGACCTGTACTCACATGGGTCACACAATCTGCAGGAGGCTGTGACCCGAGAACCACCATTGCAACTCTTTTAAACTCTCCTGTCGATAAGTGTTTAAAATGTGTTTATGGCACAATTAGCATGGTAAAACCTGGGGAATTAGATCAGAGGTTCTACTTCTCAATATGATCAAAAGAGACCAGCAAGATTCTGCTGTGTCAAGTTGTGGGGTTCTGACTATTGTAGGGTTAGCATGTATATGCTATATATTTTTTTGTTCTGAAGGGAAAGAAGGTTGCTCTGCTGCATAGATAGACAGCATTTTATTGTATTTTCTCACAGAGATTACACTTCTTACAGGACAACAACATTTTAGCGGCTAAGGTTAAGTGCCTTGCTCATGGGCACATTGACAGATTTTTCACCTAGTCAGCTCGCGGGTTCAAACCACTGACTTTTCAGCTACTGGGCCAACATTCTTAACCACAAGGTTACCTGCCTCCCCTACAGACAATATACAAACATTGTACACGTGATCATGCAAGTGAAAACATTGTTCACAGACCAGGAATTACATCAAGAATAACTTAAAACGTTGTTCCCAGACCAGGAATTACATCAAGAATGACTTAAAACATTGTTCCCAGACTAGGAATTACATCAAGAATGACTTAAAACATTGTTCACAGACTAGGAATTACGTCAAGAATGACTTAATAAATAGTCATATACTGTAAGTGCTATTTGAATATTATAATTATTGGTATTATTTTTAGCTAGAGTCTATCTGATAGGAAAGAGAAGGAACCTTAAGACTGTAACAAGTAGGAATGTTAGGTAGTGTGTTTACAATCTGGCTATTTGTCGACACACACACACACACACACACACACACACACACACACACACACACACACACACACACACACACACACACACACACACACACACACACATATATGATAGATTTTTTGATAGCTATGTATGATGTGTTATGAATGGTATTTTTCAACACATAAAGAGGAATTAAAGCACTAGATAAAGTTTTATCTAAAACTGATAAAACTTGGTATCATTTTGGGGCAAAAAAAGATTTGTGTTAAGCTGAAGCTGAAGCTGAAGAAAAGAGTGGTCATGGCATTTCATAGCATAACATTTAGAAAACCTAAGTGGCCGTAAAGTGGAAGATAATGGGATACTTGATGTCACCACTTTAGGTCCTTTATTTCCTGCTGTGTGATGAGCTAAACAGCCAGCTGTAATGCCTGAACCTGAACCTAACCCCTGAACCTAACCCCTGAACCTAACCCCTGAACCTAACCCCTGAACCTAACCCTGAAACTAACCCCTGAACCTAACCCTGAACCTAACCCTGAACCTATCCCCTGAACCTAACCCTGAACCTAACCCTGAACCTATCCCCTGAATCTAACCCCTGAACCTAACCCTGAACCTAACCCTGAACCTATCCCCTGAACCTAACCCCTGAACCTAACCCCTGAACCTAACCCTAACCCTGCTGTGTGATGAGCTAAACAGCCAGCCATCACGTCCATAGTCCCTAACTCTAACCCTGAACCCAACCCTAACCCTGCTGTGTGATGAGCTAAACAGCCAGCCATCATATCCATAGTCCCTAACTCTAACCCTGAACCTGTGTAATGAGCTAAACAGCCAGCCATCACGTCCATAGTCCCTAACTCTAACCCTGAACCTGTGTAATGAGCTAAACAGCCAGCCATCACGTCCATAGACAAATAGCTCCTTCAAATCCAGATTAAACGTTATTTTAATCACCCGGCCTGAAGTGTGAATTAATTAGGAAACAGTTACAAAAAGGGGGTATTTTGTCATCAAAATGTTAATTAGCAGGGGGTCCTGACCCTCTCTGTGGGCTTTGTGTATCCCCAGCTGAGGCTGAGGGGGCTTGTCCACTGTTCACACTTAATGACGCTAATATTAAACACTCACTGAATGTTGTCGCACTTTTGTCCTCATTCATATCAGAATGAAGTTCTTGGGGGCGCCGGCCGGGCCCCTGCGTTCGTTCGTTTATCAATCACCGTAGGGCTCCAGCTGTTCCACAAGGCTTTGGCAAGGCTTCAACAGCCGGCCTTACAAATTGTCTGTGAATAGAATTGAGCAAGGCCCCCTCAACCCCCTTTTGTCACCGTCTCCTGACAAACGTCCCATCCACACAGGCAACACACACAGCCTCCTCTCCCCCAGCACCAGACACACAGGCCTTACCTTCTGTTCTCTATCCTCTCTGCTCTGCTATGCCATCATATGGCCTTGCTTTGCATTCTCACATGTAAGCACTTTGAAATGAATCCTCTGTAAAAACAACAACAACTATATAAATAAGGTATGATTTGATATTAGCAATGACGAGGATGGGCATGGAGATGGTAAAGGAGTTTGGACTGGTCTGTCTCGACAATCCAGCCCTCAGTTTGTACTGAGCCCAGCCATCAAGTTGTTAGGTAGATTATGATGCTTTTACAACCAGAGTCTCTCAAACAAAACCTAAATATTGCAGTTCATTAGGAATAATATTCCAGTGCCTTGTGAAATTCATAAAACATTTGATTTGAAAGTGTGCTCCTTCTGAACGCGTTTATAACTACATTTGTACACAGACGGGGAAGAAAACATTGCCTTTTTATAGTAATAATAATAATAATTATGTATTGTCAAAATTAGTTGATAATATCAACTAAACCATCTTAGATCTCAGAACTTATACCTCCTGCTCTAGAACTCCCACAGACAGTTCCACTGTTGTCAGAACTCTAGAACTCCCACAGACAGTTCCACTGTTGTCAGAACTCTAGAACTCCCACAGACAGTTCCACTGTTGTCAGAACTCTAGAACTCCCACAGACAGTTCCACTGTTGTCAGAACTCTAGAACTCCCACAGACAGTTCCACTGTTGTCAGAACTCTAGAACTCCCACAGACAGTTCCACTGTTGTCAGAACTCTAGAACTCCCACAGACAGTTCCACTGTTGTCAGAACTCTAGAACTCCCACAGACAGTTCCATTGTTGTCAGAACTCTAGAACTCCCACAGACAGTTCCACTGTTGTCAGAACTCTAGAACTCACACAGACAGTTCCACTGTTGTCAGAACTCTAGAACTCCCACAGACAGTTCCGCTAGTTCCAAGTTCCAAGACACAGAAACTGCTGCATCAGGTAAAAAACAAAACACAAGCCATGCCGTTACTATGGGGATAAAAAATGCAATTGTCATAGCAGCAGAATGAATGAATTGTTCAGGTTTTCTTTTGTACTCATTTCAGAGGAAATAATGAAGATAGATGGGCAGATGAATTAGCTGTCCTCCAAGGTCAAACGCTGATTGCCTTATCACTCTATTATTGAACTCTGTGGAACTATTACCACTGACACTTTGTCATGATATTTTGTACATCCGGAAAAGGAAGGGGGAGAGAAAGAGAGTGAAAGAGATACCAATTGATTGTTTGGCTGTGGAATCAGTCATAGTCATCTTCGGTGGATGGAGTAATAGGGTTGATGTGTCGCAGGTTGAAGCAGAGAGAGTGGCTGAAAACAACAGAGATTGGTTTGAGCCCCTGGGAACTGAATCGATGTGAGTTGCATGTAAGCTGTTTGGTGTTGTTTAGAGGCAGACAGGGAGGAGGTGGGCTGTTTGGTGTTGTTTAGAGTCAGATAGGGAGGAGGTGGGCTGTTTGGTGTTGTTTAGAGTCAGGGAGAGAGGAGGTGGGCTGTTTGGTGTTGTTTAGAGGCAGACAGGGAGGAGGTGGGCTGTTTGGTGTTGTTTAGAGTCAGGGAGAGAGGAGGTGGGCTGTTTGGTGTTGTTTAGAGTCAGACAGGGAGGAGGTGGGCTGTTTGGTGTTGTTTAGAGGCAGACAGGGAGGAGGTGGGCTGTTTGGTGTTGTTTAGAGGCAGACAGGGAGGAGGTGGGCTGTTTGGTGTTGTTTAGAGTCAGATAGGGAGGAGGTGGGCTGTTTGGTGTTGTTTAGAGTCAGGGAGAGAGGAGGTGGGCTGTTTGGTGTTGTTTAGAGGCAGACAGGGAGGAGGTGGGCTGTTTGGTGTTGTTTAGAGTCAGGGAGAGAGGAGGTGGGCTGTTTGGTGTTGTTTAGAGTCAGACAGGGAGGAGGTGGGCTGTTTGGTGTTGTTTAGAGTCAGACAGGGAGGAGGTGGGCTGTTTGGTGTTGTTTAGAGTCAGATAGGGAGGAGGAGGGCTGTTTGGTGTTGTTTAGAGGCAGACAGGGAGGAGGTGGGCTGTTTGGTGTTGTTTAGAGGCAGACAGGGAGGAGGTGGGCTGTTTGGTGTTGTTTAGAGTCAGATAGGGAGGAGGTGGGCTGTTTGGTGTTGTTTAGAGTCAGATAGGGAGGAGGAGGGCTGTTTGGTGTTGTTTAGAGGCAGACAGGGAGGAGGTGGGCTGTTTGGTGTTGTTTAGAGGCAGACAGGGAGGAGGTGGGCTGTTTGGTGTTGTTTAGAGTCAGGGAGAGAGGAGGTGGGCTGTTTGGTGTTGTTTAGAGGCAGACAGGGAGGAGGTGGGCTGTTTGGTGTTGTTTAGAGGCAGACAGGGAGGAGGTGGGCTGTTTGGTGTTGTTTAGAGTCAGGGAGAGAGGAGGTGGGCTGTTTGGTGTTGTTTAGAGGCAGACAGGGAGGAGGTGGGCTGTTTGGTGTTGTTTAGAGTCAGACAGGGAGGAGGTGGGCTGTTTGGTGTTGTTTAGAGTCAGGGAGAGAGGAGGTGGGCTGTTTGGTGTTGTTTAGAGGCAGACAGGGAGGAGGTGGGCTGTTTGGTGTTGTTTAGAGTCAGGGAGAGAGGAGGTGGGCTGTTTGGTGTTGTTTAGAGTCAGACAGGGAGGAGGTGGGCTGTTTGGTGTTGTTTAGAGGCAGACAGGGAGGAGGTGGGCTGTTTGGTGTTGTTTAGAGGCAGACAGGGAGGAGGTGGGCTGTTTGGTGTTGTTTAGAGTCAGATAGGGAGGAGGTGGGCTGTTTGGTGTTGTTTAGAGTCACGGAGAGAGGAGGTGGGCTGTTTGGTGTTGTTTAGAGTCAGACAGGGAGGAGGTGGGCTGTTTGGTGTTGTTTAGAGTCAGGGAGAGAGGAGGTGGGCTGTTTGGTGTTGTTTAGAGTCAGACAGGGAGGAGGTGGGCTGTTTGGTGTTGTTTAGAGTCAGACAGGGAGGAGGTGGGCTGTTTGGTGTTGTTTAGAGTCAGATAGGGAGGAGGAGGGCTGTTTGGTGTTGTTTAGAGGCAGACAGGGAGGAGGTGGGCTGTTTGGTGTTGTTTAGAGGCAGACAGGGAGGAGGTGGGCTGTTTGGTGTTGTTTAGAGTCAGATAGGGAGGAGGTGGGCTGTTTGGTGTTGTTTAGAGTCAGATAGGGAGGAGGAGGGCTGTTTGGTGTTGTTTAGAGGCAGACAGGGAGGAGGTGGGCTGTTTGGTGTTGTTTAGAGGCAGACAGGGAGGAGGTGGGCTGTTTGGTGTTGTTTAGAGTCAGGGAGAGAGGAGGTGGGCTGTTTGGTGTTGTTTAGAGGCAGACAGGGAGGAGGTGGGCTGTTTGGTGTTGTTTAGAGGCAGACAGGGAGGAGGTGGGCTGTTTGGTGTTGTTTAGAGTCAGGGAGAGAGGAGGTGGGCTGTTTGGTGTTGTTTAGAGGCAGACAGGGAGGAGGTGGGCTGTTTGGTGTTGTTTAGAGTCAGACAGGGAGGAGGTGGGCTGTTTGGTGTTGTTTAGAGTCAGGGAGAGAGGAGGTGGGCTGTTTGGTGTTGTTTAGAGGCAGACAGGGAGGAGGTGGGCTGTTTGGTGTTGTTTAGAGGCAGACAGGGAGGAGGTGGGCTGTTTGGTGTTGTTTAGAGTCAGGGGGAGAGGAGGTGGGCTGTTTGGTGTTGTTTAGAGTCAGGGAGAGAGGAGGTGGGCTCTTTGGTGTTGTTTAGAGTCAGGAAGAGAGGAGGTGGGCTGTGTGGTGTTGTTTAGAGTCAGGGAGAGAGGAGGTGGGCTGTTTGGTGTTGTTTAGAGGCAGACAGGGAGGAGGTGGGCTGTTTGGTGTTGTTTAGAGGCAGACAGGGAGGAGGTGGGCTGTTTGGTGTTGTTTAGAGTCAGGGGGAGAGGAGGTGGGCTGTTTGGTGTTGTTTAGAGTCAGGGAGAGAGGAGGTGGGCTCTTTGGTGTTGTTTAGAGTCAGACAGGGAGGAGGTGGGCTGTTTGGTGTTGTTTAGAGTCAGGGAGAGAGGAGGTGGGCTGTTTGGTGTTGTTTAGAGGCAGACAGGGAGGAGGTGGGCTGTGTGGTGTTGTTTAGAGTCAGGGAGAGAGGAGGTGGGCTGTTTGGTGTTGTTTAGAGGCAGACAGGGAGGAGGTGGGCTGTGTGGTGTTGTTTAGAGTCAGGGAGAGAGGAGGTGGGCTGTTTGGTGTTGTTTAGTGTCAGGGAGAGAGGAGGTGGGCTGTTTGGTGTTGTTTAGAGGCAGACAGGGAGGAGGTGGGCTGTTTGGTGTTGTTTAGAGGCAGATAGGGAGGAGGTGGGCTGTTTGGTGTTGTTTAGAGTCAGGGAGAGAGGAGGTGGGCTGTTTGGTGTTGTTTAGAGTCAGGGAGAGAGGAGGTGGGCTGTTTGGTGTTGTTTAGAGTCAGACAGGGAGGAGGTGGGCTGTTTGGTGTTGTTTAGAGTCAGGGAGAGAGGAGGTGGGCTGTTTGTTGTTTATTAGAGTTAGGGAGAGAGGAGGTAGGCTGTTTGGTGTTGTTTAGAGTCAGACAGGGAGGAGGTGGGCTGTTTGGTGTTGTTTAGAGTCAGACAGGGAGGAGGAGGGCTGTTTGGTGTTGTTTAGAGTCAGACAGGGAGGAGGTGGGCTGTTTGGTGTTGTTTAGAGTCAGACAGGGAGGAGGTGGGCTGTTTGGTGTTGTTTAGAGTCAGGGAGAGAGGAGGTGGGAGGTGAAAAATGTTTGTGATATCGTTTGTTGCGTTTTTCTTTGAGGATGCACTTTGGTGCTTTTCTTTTGCTATTATAAGTGATTGAATACCAAGTTGACGATTTTATCTCTAAAGGTATTCGCTATGAATACATGTCGGTCACTCCCTTTCTTTCTGCTCCCATATTTAAATGTCAACTTCAATACCCTGCGTTTTCAGAAGATACCAGGAGCTCTCTGCTGTATATTTCCATTCCTACCACTGCAACACAACTGTGCCAAACTAAAATATGTATTGTACGGTAAGGTTTAAAGGTTGAATCAAGAACACAATCTGTTGGGTTTCTGATCACGGTTAAATCTTCATGAACCTAGAAAATATCCCGTAGAAATGTCTGGCGTGCGTTTCTGTCGTACACACTGTAATCCCGTTTTGTATTGCCATTTTCCTGCTTTTTAACCCACTTTTTCGACCTGCAGAGGCACGTCAATCAATTTTGTATTGCCATTTTCCTGCTTTTTAACCCACTTTTTCGACCTGCAGAGGCACGTCAATCAATCAGTCAAATGTGTTTATAAAGCCCTTTAAATGTTTGTATTTATTTACAAGTTCCCTTTACATCAGCCGTTGTCACAAAGTGCTTTTTACAGTGACCCGCCCCCTGAGATCACATTGGCCAGGAGAAACTCACTACAGTAGGAAGAAACCTAGAGAGGAACCCGCCCCCTAGATCACATTGGCCAGGAGAAACTCACTACAGTAGGAAGAAACATAGAGAGGAACCCGCCCCCTAGATCACATTGGCCAGGAGAAACTCACTAAAGTAGGAAGAAACC
>NW_027259945.1:0-19932 GCF_045791955.1 Oncorhynchus clarkii lewisi
GATTTCTAATTGGTGACCTTAATTCATTAATCAAGTAGGGCCGCGGCTTTTGTGGAGCGCTGGGTAACGATGCTTCGAGGGTGACTGTTGATGTGTGCAGAAGGTCCCTGGTTCGCGCCCGGGTATGGGCGAGGGGACGGTTTGAAATTATACTGTTACACATGCGCCTCTGCTTCCAGTATCAATATCTCTGTCCTCCACATTCATCCTCATCCTCCCACTCCATATCATCAGAACTGTCCCCCACATTGATCGCATTCCAGCACAGCTGTTGCTTCTCAAACTCTCCATTTCCATTGTTTCAGGGGTGTCAAACTCAATCCATTGAGGGCCGACTCTCCTCGGTTCCTTCCCCCCCATTTCAATTAAAACTTATACAATCAGATGAGATTTCTAATTGGTGGAGCGAAAACCCGCAGACCCTTGGTCCTCCATGGAATGAGTTTGATACGTGCTCCGATTCATTTGCATTAATCGACGCCATTCCATGCAGTTGGCCTCTCTCTCCAAATGGTGAAGGATAACTTCAGTTAGCTTCCCTCTATTTTGACACTCCATCACGCAGCCTGATGTCACCATTTCACCACGAGCAAACTCCTTGAAAGACAACCGAAACCGTTGCCGCCTTTTGACTTGCGTCGTACGAACCACCCTGATCTCCGGAGCTTACATTAACGAAACAGGGTATGTAAACTCGCGAGACCAGGATGGTTTGGACGAGACTATTTACCAGCTAATAAACAACATTTTACACAAAACCAAGAACATGTAAAAACGACCTCAAATAAGTGGAATCTTTATGAAATGACTTTGACGAAATTTTGTACATACAGTCAGATCAAGCCAAAGTCTAGTTATGTGACTTGTAAAATATTTTTTTAACACGTTCTTCACTCACTCGGTTTGACCACAAAATAACACATACAATTAAAACCTTTACCAAACGTGATAATACCTTGACGGATTTGTTACCTAGCATGTTATATATTCTCTCGGCATTAGAAAGTTTAAACATGCTATTACATACCTACAATGATACATTTGAAACGGACACAACCACTATCGACACAACAACACAGCTCTGTCGTTTCGACCCGAAACTTCCTGTTCCCAACTACGACATGTTCAACAGCATCATCGTATTCTTATTCTCTGGTATACTGACATTTACACAAATATAACGTGTCTGCCGCCACCTACTGTAAGGTTAATAAACTGTAGAAGAAAATAAATTTCCTTTGCGGAAAAGGGGAGGGGGAACAACGACATCAAAACTCATAATCAAAAATCCATAATTTAAAAATAAAGTATTTGTGTTTGGTGAGTCCGCCAAATCAGATGCAGTAGGGATGCGCGAATTTTAAAAAAATTCTGTCCTGCTGATCATTCAAAATGTAAGGAGTACTTTTGGGTGTCAGGGAAAATGTATGGAGTTGAAAGTACATTATTTTCTTTAGGAATGTAGTGGAGTAAAAGTAGAAGTTGTCAAAATATCAAAAGTAAAGTACAGATACCCAACCTGATGTGGCACTTAAATATTTGTCTCATACTTTTTTTACACCCACTGATTACAGGGAATACTAGCTGAAGATGTTGCCTCCTACGAGGCCCATGAGACTGTGTAGGGATGTGATTTGAATCGGACTGTGACTGAAGGAGTGGGATGTTGTTATTGATCTATTTCTGTATTTTATTGACATCCTATTCCCCTCCCTTTTCCGTAAAGGAAATGTATTTTCTTCTACAGTTTATTAACCTTACAGTAGGTGGCGGCAGACACGTTATATTTGTGTAAATGTTATTTTATTATTATTATTATTATTATTTTATTAACAACAAATCAATACATAAAGCACATGAGGGAACACAAGCATACATAGATTACGAACAATGGACAATCGAGCTAGGGGGTACAATATCACATTACAATTACATAAGGACCTTAAGGGACATGCATATATTACCAATTCTAACAGCTTTTTTGTTAGTAGAGCATTTAACCGTCTTAAAATACAGTTCAATTTCCTTTTTGTAGGGTACGAAAATGTGGTTTTCTGTTTGTAAATTTACATTTGTGTATATGAAATTTGGCCAAAAGAATAATGAAATTAGATACATCAAAATGTTTCAGCTTATTTCCATTGCATGTAAAGAATCCAAACAGTACATCTCTCCACAATAGTGTAAAATCTTCATAAAAGTGTTCAATTATAAACCTTCTGATGTCTTGCCACAAGACAAGTTTTTCTACATGCATACAATGCCAAAAAAGATGCAACACTGTTTCTGGGTGGTCATTACAAAAGGAGCAATTTGAGTTGATGTTTTCCTTAAACTTCTTCATATAGTGGTTGGCAGTGGTTGGCAGGATAATATTTATGAATAATTTTAAAGGAAACTTCCTTAATTTTGTTAACAAGTAGGTATGTGTGTGGCAACATCCAAACTTTGTTCTAACAGATTTTATCAATAAATCCATTCCAATAAGACATGACATAAGGTATAGATAGATACAACATCCTGCTGAAACAAGGATCGTATCGCTCTGTTGTTGAATTGAGTCAACAGGGTCAACAGAAGGTAGGCTCTGAGGGTCAGGTCTTGACACGTTCCTGAATAACATAGCAACATATATATATATATATATATATATATATTTGTGTAAACGTCAGTACACCAGAGGAGAAGATGACGCTGTTGAACATGTCGTAGTTGGGAACAGGAAGTTCCGGGTAGAAACCACAGAACTGTGTTGTTATGTCGATAGTGGTTGTGTCAGTTTCAAATGTATCATTGTAGGTATGTAATAGCATGTTTAACTTTCTAATGTCGAAAGAATATAAAACATGCTAGGTAACAAATCCGTCAAGGTATTATCACGTTTGGTAAAGGTTTTAATTGTCAAACCGAGTGAGTGAAGAACGTGATTTAAAACGATGATTTTTCAAGTCACTTAGCTAGACTTTGGGTTTGTCTGAGTGTATGTACATCATTTCGTCAAAGTCCACTTTGAGTTCGTTTTTACATGTTCTTGGTTTTGTGTAAAATTATGTTTATGAGCTGGTAAATAGCCTCGTTTAAACCATCCTGAACTCGCAAGTTTACATACACTTGATATTTCATGTAAGCTCGCGAGATCTGGATGGTTTGGACGAGGCTGGTCAAATGGCGGCTTCAGCGGTTTTGGTTGTCTTTAGAAGTTTGCTCGTGGTGAAATTGCGACACGAGGACTAAGTGTCTGCGGGTTTTCGCTACACCCTTGTACTTGATTAATGAATTAAGGTCAATAATTAGTGAGGAACTCACCTCAACTGATTGTCTATGTTTTAATTGAAAGGAAAAAATAAAACCCGCTGAGACTCGGCCCTCAATGGAATGAGTTAGACAGCCCTGAAACAATTGAAATGGAGAGAGAGTTTGAGAAGCAACAGCTGTGCTGGAATGCGATCAATGTGGGGGGCAGTTCTGATGATATGGAGCGGGAGGATGAGGGCCTAGTATTTGAATGGTCTGTAGTGGAAAGACATAGGGAGAACAGAGATACTGATACTGGAAGCAGAGGCGCATGTAGCATAGTACCTAGAGGCCCACGGTAGGGAGCTAGAATAATAATGTGTCCGAGTGGAAAGTTGGGATGGTGTTTTAGGAAACCACAGGGTGTAAATGAGGCCCTATCTGATTAACCAAGGCCATAAAAAGATGTGAAGTTAAACTAGGCTGCATCTGTGTAAATTAGAACTTGTTCTGAACTAGCCTACCTGGTTAAATAAAGGTGAAATAAAAAATAAATGGTAGATTGTTAATATCTTGTGCTGGTCAGGTTCAGCAAGGGAAGATTCTTCAAAAGGAAAATCATAATGGGACGAAGCTCAGAAGCCATGACCCTGGAGCTGATGCTACATTGAAGGGAGTAATAATCTATGAGGTCCCAATATCTATGTCCATGGATTTTTTATTTATTTTTTATTTTACCTTTATTTAACCAGGCAAGTCAGTTAAGAACAAATTCTTATTTTCAATGACGGCCTAGGAACAGTGGGTTAACTGCCTGTTCAGGGGCAGAACGACAGATGATATTGTTAAAGAACATGTGAAGGGAGACAGAGTGGTTGAAGCCTAAAGGTTGATCAGTAGGAAAGAGGGTTAAAGAAGTGAAAGCTTATCAGTGCTGTTGAGGTGTTAGAAGGTTTTGTCTGGAAAAGTACAGAATAGGATTCCTTAGCTTCAATGTCAGAGATTTTGACCCAGCCTCCTCATTCAACCAATCAAATGTATTTATAAAGCCCTTCTTACATCAGCTGATGTCACGACGTGCTGTACAGAAACGCAGCCTCAAACCCCAAACAGCAAGCAATGCAAGTGTAGAAGCACAGTGGCTAGGAAAAACTCCCAAGAAAGGCCAGAACCAAGGAAGAAACCTTGAGAGGAACCAGGCTATGATTGGTGGCCAGTCCTCTTCTGGCTGTGCTGGGTGGAGATTATAACAGAACATGGCCAAGATGTTCAAATGTTCATAGATGACCAGCAGGGTCAAATAATAATAATCACAGTGGTTGTCGAGGGTGCAACAGGTCAGCACCTCAGGAGTAAATGTCAGTTGGCTTTTCATAGCCAATCATTGAGAGCATCTCTACCGCTCCTGCTGTCTCTAGAGAGTTGAAAACAGCAGGTCTGGAACAGGTAGCACGTCCAGTGAACAGGTCAGGGTTCCATAGCAGAACAGTTGAAACTGGAGCAGCAACAGTGAATCATCACAGTGTTTTTAAATGCCAAAGAATGGGACATGTAGTTGTTGAGTGAAAAGATGTGCCAAGTGTGGTGGGGAACATGATTACAGTGAATATTGGACCAATGTGACTGTTAAGTGTTGCAATTGTGTGGAGGACACAGAGCAGCATTTGGTGGATGCTAGGTGCAGAGAGATGCTCAGATATATAGAATCTGTCTTGATGTATCATATGCAGAGGCTGTAAGACAGACTGGTGGAACTACAGTGCAGACTGATGGAGCTTCCATGGCTGGTCCCGTAGTAAGAGGACCTACTGTCAGACTGATGGAGCTTCCATGGCTGGTCCCGTAGTAAGAGGACCTACTGTCAGACTGATGGAGCTTCCATGGCTGATCCCTTAGTAAGAGGACCTACTGTCAGAACTGGTCTTTCGACTAGTCCTGACATGGTTTCGAAGCCTGTTCAGAAATCTTGCGTCCATAAATGCACTGTGACAAAGGATACTTTAATATTGAATAATATGTACTTCATAGCTTTCATTGTTAAGGTTATCAACAACTTGGATTGTGTAAAGCAGAAATACCAGGTTGAAAGTTATCTTGTAAATTGCAGCAGTTGTTGGGGGTAACAGATGTTACTGTCGGTATGGTTTTTGATAAGCTGGATAACCTGGGGGTGGATTGTCTCAGCATGATATAGACCCCAATGTTTGCAAACACAGAAAGGAATTATTGATATAGTTTATTGGGGGGTGTGGGAGGGTTTTGGGGAAGGGGAGGGTGTGGTAGAAGTTAATAGGTATTTCTTGTTTTATTTTCTTAGTACTGAATTAGACAGACATGGACCTTAAAGGTTTGTTTGTGGACCTCCATGATACCATAGGAGGTCTGCATCAATGGACTTCAGTGCAGGTAGTGCCTCATCAGAGAGAGAACATTTCAGTTGCTCTACAGTTCTGAAGCTGAATGTAATGATTATCAGTTCTTTACATGTGTACTAATATTCAGACACATTCAGTTGTTTCTATATTTATCTATAATTCAGGGTTTTCACATGGGGCTTAAAGTAAATAAATATTAGTGCCTGAAAAGTCCTTGAATTTGACTTGACACTGTAAGACCCCTGATAGTTCTTAATATGGTGTGAACGGGAAATACAATTGTTTTCTGTGAGTGAAATAATATAGAGAAGACAAGGTTATTCATAAAATAGTACATAGTGCTGCCTGAAACATACTGCGATCTTGTACTAAATGGTTGTCTAGTCATTTATGTGAATTTAGGAAATCTACTATAGATTAAGTGCACTTATGTTGTGCAATTTAAAATGTGTACTTTGTGTCTAATGTGATCTAATGTTTTGTCAGGGATTATCTACCTGATCTACTGAAATGAGATAATTGAACAAGGAAAAAGAGAATATATTTTTACAGAATAAAGTGCCAGAACTGTCAAGAAAATAACTTTTGTGTCCGTTTGTCTTTATTACTACAGACCGACTCAGATTAAGTCTGAGGCCGTTAACATCAACAGTGAAGACAAACCCAGCCTGCCTCTCTCCTTCCACACTGAGTCCAAACCTACAGTCACTGGGTCCTGATTGTTACAGTGGAGCCCAGTTTGCACTGCAGGATCCAGAGATGGCATCAGTGAAGCTGGAAGACTGCAGTCAAACACTGGAGCTGAATGTCAACATTAAAGATGAAGAAGTGGAGGAGAAGATTAGGACAACTGTTAGTCATGGTAAGAGCTGGTTCTATCTATAAGTTATCTTCATGTATTAGACCTCCATAAGTTATGACCAGTCTATTGCTAGGTTGAATTCTGTAAATCTGACATCACACATCCCTGAACAACTCAAGACTTCCCAGCGAAGCAAAAACAATTTAAACTTGTAACACCTGCCTTTCCCCACACATTGTCTCAAGAACGTTGAAAATATTTAATACCCTCAATCACGAAGTTAGGCATACCTCATTTCAAAAAAGGCCATGGCTTCATCACTGTCAATATTGAATGATAATTCTTCACGTTTTACCAGTGAAATGACCAAGCTGCGTCTGCATGCCAATCGTTTGATCTCAATCAGTTTCATGGGAATATGCATTTAAATCTTCTTGGATTACTGTTTGGTGAGCAAATTAGAGCAGATGGTGTTGAATTATTTTGAATTCCTGTATTTTGTTTTAATCAAAGCACATTCTGCCTAATTGCGCGATGTTGAGTTTGGGACGATTCAGCAAACCATCCTAAAATCTCGTAAGAAATTCGTTTTTTGTTGTAACAGTAATGTTATGCTATAATATTTGGTGATGTGGACTACTAATTTATCATTAGGTGATCGTCCAAGACATTGATCTGACTTTACTAAACAAACACCATTGTGGCGGCGCATCTCACTATGAGGTCTACCTGCGTGGATTCTATGATTCCTGGAACTACCGAAAGTGGTTAAATTCACCAAAAAGGTGTTTTGATGTACATAACCTGCAAATGTGAAGATGATTGCGTTCAACCCTGTGTAAATCACTCAATTCTTAACATAAAGACTTTAAACTCAGGATTCTGTAAGAGCCTACCCCAAAGAGGATATGTGTTCACGTTCAGCTTCCTGTGCCCACCGGAAGTGCCTTAAAATGGTGTCATAGGTGCTGTTTCGGAGGCTTAAAAAGATCAGATCTTTTCAAAACTTCATATGTGTTACTAGGTAACCCTCATGAACTGTAAATCAGTCATTTCTCCCAACAGATGTCAAAGAAAAACCTCTCACATGCACATACACACACACACACACAGCAAGGATGGAGTGACAAAGTGAGGTGTTTAAAGACACAGAGTGCCTGCATTGGAATTTCCATAATCTCAAGGCCGTGCCGAGTTCAACGAGATGCCCCGCTTGACTGTAGCTCGCTCGGTCTAAGCATAGCAACCATGAGAAAAAGTAGGCCCAAAATGAAGCCTGGCCCTAAATTTAATTTGCTTTTGGGTGACAGTGAGAGAACCGTTAGGGTAAGAAGCACAATTCGTACTCTTTTGCCTCACAACATTTGGTGATGCAGAAACGAGAGAACATGTTTGGCTGTTTTTATATATATAAAATAAGGGCATCAGTCAATTGAAATGAATTAGGCCCTAACCTGGACATTTCACATGACTGGGCAGGGGTGCAGCCATGGGTGGGCCTTGGAAGGCATAGGCCCACCCACTTGGCAGCCAGACCCACCTCAGGTCCTGGGCTGACGTTGTTACACGTGGTCTACGATTGTAAGGCCGGTTGGATGTACTGCCAAATACTCTAATAGGACATTGGAGGCAGCTTATGGTATACAAGTTTATACATTCAATTCTCTGGCAACAGCTCTGGTGGACATTCCTTCAGTCAGCATGACAATTGCACGCTCCCTCAAAACTTGAGACATCTGTGACATTGTGTTGTGTGGCCTTTTATTGTCCCCAGTGTAACCGATGTGAAATGGCTAGCTAGTTAGTGGTGGTGCGTGCTAATAGTGTTTCAATCGGTGACGTCACTCGCTTTGAGACCTTGAAGTAGTGGTTCCCCTTGCTCTGCAAGGGCCGCGGCTTTTGTGGAGCGATGGGTAACGATGTCTTCGTGGGTGACTAATGTCTGTGTGCAGAGGGTCCCTGGTTCGAACCCAGGTATGGGCGAGGGGACGGACTAAAGTTATACTGTTACACCAGCACACGGTGCAACTGTGTAATGACTATGCCGTTTAATCAGTTTCTTGATATGCCACACCTGTCAGGTGGATGGATTATCTTGGTAAAGGGGAAAATGCTCACTAACAGGGATGTAAACATATTTCTGCACACAATTTGAGAGAAATAAGCTTTTTTTTTTTTTTTTTTTTTAATGTGTTGGAACATTTCAGATTTTTTTTTTTCAGCTCATGAAACATGGGACCAACACTTTACATTTATATATTTTTTCAGTGTAGTTATGCATTACTGTCCTCTCCGTGTTCGGCTGGAATTTACCCTGAAAAGGATTTGAGAAATATGATTGGTTGAGGATAGGCCTACGTCTCGTTTTGCGCTGCACAGAATGACTATTGTAGCTGGAAACAGATAGATATGGAATATCTACATAGGTGTACAGAGGCCCATTATCAGCAACCATCACTCCTGTGTTCCAATGGCATGTTGTGTTAGCTAATCCAAGTTTATCATTTTAAAAGGCTAATTGATCATTACAAAACCTTTTGCAATTATGTTAGCACAGCTGAAAACTGTGGTGCTGATTAGTGAAGCAATAAAACGGTCCATCTTTAGACTAGCTGAGTATCTGGGTCATTTGTCGGTTCGATTACAGGCTCAAAATGGCCAGAACCAAAGACCTTTCTTCTGAAACTTCTGAAATTTGGAAGAGCATTCCATGTGAGAAAGAAACTGGGGATCCCAAGAAACTGAAGATCTCGTACAACGCTGTGTACTACTCCCTTCACAGAACAGCGCAAACTGGATTCAACCAGAATAGAAAGAGGAGTGGGAGGCCCCGGTGCACAACTGGGCAAGAGGACAAGTACATTAGTGTGTCTAGTTTGAGAAACAGACAAGTCCTCAACTGGCAGCTTCATTAAATAGTACCCGCAAAACACCAATCTCAATGTCAACAGTGAAGAGGCGACTCCGGGATGCTGGCCTTCTAGACACTATTCTGGTTAGAGACTGTTTGCATTGTTCTGTGAAGAGAGTAGTACACAGCGTTGTACGAGATCTTCAGCCGTTTCCAGCTACAATAGCCATTTACAACATTAACAATGTCTACACTGTATTTCTGATCACTTTGACATTATTTGAATGGATAAAACATGTGCTTTTCTTTAAAAAACAAGGACATTTGTAAGTGACCCCAAACTTTAGAATTTATTCATTTATTTCACCACTAAAGGTATTTATTTATTTATTTAACTTCCTTTATATACTGGTTAATGTTTGGAATTTCAGATGACTGACGTGCCCAAAGTAAACTGCCTGTGAACTGCCCAAAGGCTAGGATATGCATATACTTGATCGCATTGGATAGAAAACACACTGAAGTTCCTAAAACTGTTAAAATAATGTCTGTGGGAATAACAGACCTTATATGGCAGGTCGAAAACCTCAAGGAATATTTTTATTTTTTGAGGTCACAGGTTTTTTCAATGCTTGCCTATGGGATATACACATAGATAGGACCCATATAGCAGTTCCCATGGCTTCCACTAGATGTCAACAGTCTTTAGAAAGGGTTTCAGACTTGTTTTTTGAAAAATGAACAAGTATTTGTAGTTTTTCCAAGGTGTCCCCAATTACAAAAGTAGTCATGTTGCGCGCATCAACGAGAGTGCGCTCTTCGTTATTTATCTTTGCTATTGAACACACTATTCTCCGTCTGAAATATTATTGTTTATTTGGATATTAGAATACCTGAGGATTAATTAGAAACATCGTTTGACTTGTTTGGACAAACTTTTCCGGTAACTTTTTGGATTTGTTTGTGTGCATGTTGAACGAGTGAATTACTGAGTCAAGCGCGCAAATTAAACTGATAGTTTTGGGATATAATGAAAGACTTTATCGAACAAAATGACCATTCATTGTGTAGCTGGGACCCTTGGGATTGCAATCAGAGGAAGATCTTCAAAGGTAAGTTATTTATTTAATTGCTGTCTGTGATTTTGTGACGCCTGTGCTGGTTGAAAAAGTATTTTGATGTGGGGTGCTGTCCTCAGATAATCACTTGGTATGCTTTCTCCGTAAAGCCTTTTTGAAATCTGACAACACAGTTGGATTAACAAGAAGCAACTTCTTGCTCCTACTTGAGACTTGTCTCAAGTAGACACCTGGAAATGCAAATGCGCTACGCTAAATGCTAAATGTACTCGTTAAAACTCAAACGTTCATTAAAATACACATGCAGGGTATAGAATTAAAGCTACACTCGTTGTGAACCTAGCCAACAAGTCAGATTTTTAAAATGCTTTTCGGCGAAAGCATGAGAAGCTATTATCTGATAGCATGCAACACCCCAAAATGCCTGAATGCGACGTAAACAAAGATTTAGCTTAGCCGGCGCTACACAAAACGCAGAAATAAAATATAAAACATTCATTACCTTTGACGAGCTTCTTTCTTGGCACTCCTATATGCCCCATAAACATCACTATTGGGTCTTTTTTTCGTTTAAATCGGTCCATATATACCCAAAATAGCTTTCTATGGAAGCTGTGTGATTCAGGAAAAAACAGTGTTTTAAAACGCTGCGTCATTTTTTTAAATTAAAAAAGTCGACGATAAACTTTCACAAAACACTTCGAAATACTTTTGTAATCCAACTTTAGGTATTAGTAAACGTTTATAATCTATCAAAATGATTACAGGGCGATGTATATTCAATAGCTCCTCGTCTTCAAATCAATGGCTGCCAATGTGCACATTCAAAACATCCTGGTGGAGACCGGAAGAAATTGAATCCAGTTAGTTGGATTTACCAAGAAAAAAGTCCCTGGAAAATGACGACAATGGCGACTTCGTGTGGAATCTGTAGGAATTGCATGCAGGTCCATAATTAATTTTGTGCCCTTTTAACAACCCATGAAAGTGACGCATGGAAATAATTTTTAGCTTTCAGAGAGCAGTTTTTCTTGCGCTTTTCGATGAAACACACGATCTGTTATAGTCACAGCCGTGATTTAACCAGTTTTAGAAACTTCAGAGTGTTTTCTATCCACACATACTAATCATATGCATATACTATATTCCTGGCATGAGTAGCAGGACGCTGAAAAGTTGCGCGATTTTTAACAGAATGTTCGAAAAAGGAAGGGGTAGACTTAAGAGGTTTTAATGTAAGACACATGTATTTTCATGAATGTTTAATATTACGATTTTTGTATTTAGATTTTTCCTATGTTCCTGCTTTCTAGGGAGTTTTTTGTGGCCACTGTGCTTCTACATCTGGATTGCTTGCTCTTTGGGGATTTTAGGCTGGGTTTCTGTTAAGCACTTTGTAACAACTACTGATGTAAAAACGGCTTCACACCAACTGACTGGTTCTTCTGATGTTCACACAGGATACCATGTGGAGACATTCTCTACATCCAGAGATCAACAGCAGGAAGATCAGAGAGCTAAGAGGTCTCATCACTGCCCACATTGTGAAGAGATTTTCCAATTTCTATCAAAGCTAAAAATACACCTAAAAATACACACAGGAGAGAAGCCTTATTCCTGTTCCGACTGTGGTAAATGCTTCAAAACAACAACTCAGCTAAAACTTCATCGGAGAACACACACAGGAGAGAAGCCTTATTACTGCTCTGACTGTGGAAAACGTTTTAAAACATCAACTCAGCTAAAAGTTCATCAGAGAACACACACAGGAGAGAAGCCTTTCTTCTGCTCTAACTGTGGGGCGAGTTTCTCTCATCTGGGCACCTTAAAAGCACACCAACGTATACACACAGGAGAGAAGCCTTACGTCTGCTCTGACTGTGGAACTAGTTTCTCTCAATTTTCCCACTTAAAAACACATGAACGTGTACATATAGGAGCGAAGCCTTACGTCTGCTCTGACTGTAGAAAATGCTTCACAACATCAACTGATCTAAAAGTTCATCAAAGAACACACACAGGAGAGAAGCCTTATTCCTGCTCTGACTGTGGAAAATGTTTTAAAACATCAAATGAACTAAAAGTTCACCAGAGAACACACACAGGAGAGAAGCCGTATTACTGCTCTGACTGTGGAAAGAGTTTCTCCCAATTGTATACCTTAAAAACCCATGAACGTATACATTCAGGGGAGAAGCCTTACTCCTGCTCTGGCTGTGTAAAATATTTCAAAACGTCAACTGAGCTAAAAGTTCATCAGAGAACACACACAGGAGAGAAGCCGTATTACTGCTCTGACTGTGGAAAATATTTCAAAACATTAAATGAGCTAAAAGTTCACAGGAGAACACATACAGGAGAGAAGCCCTTCTTCTGCCCTGACTGTGGAACTAGTTTCTCTCAACTTTCCCACTTAAAATCACATGAACGTATACATACAGGGGAGAAGCCATACTCCTGCTCTGACTGTGGAAAATGTTTTAAAACATTATATGAGCTAAAAGTTCATCAGAGAACACACACAGGAGAGAAGCCTTACGTCTGCTCTGACTGTGGAAAGTGCTTCACAACATCAACTGATATAAAAGTTCATCAGAGAACACACTCAGGAGAGAAGCCTTACATTTGCTTAGACTGTGGAAAGAGTTTCTCTCAACTTTCCCACTTAAAATCACATGAACGTATACATACAGGGGAGAAGCCATACTCCTGCTCTAACTGTGGAAAATGCTTCAAAACATCAACTGTGCTAACAGTTCATCAGAGAACACACACAGGAGAGAAGCCTTATCACTGCTCTGACTGTGTAAAATGCTTCACAACATCAGCTAAGCTAAAAGCTCATCAGAGAACACACACAGGAGAAAAGCCTTACTCCTGTCCTGACTGTGGTGTGAGTTTCTCTCGACTTGATACTTTAAAAACACACCAACATATACATTAAGGAGAGAAGCCATACTCCTGCTCTGCCTGTGTAAAATGCTTCAAAACTGCAAATGAGCTAATAGTTCATCAGCGACCACATGCACGAGAGAAGCCTGCTTACGTCTGCTCTGACTTTTGGGTGAGTTTCTCTCACCATAGCAACTTAACACACCAGTGTAAACACACAGGAGAGATGCCTTACCTCTGCTCTGTGGAATGGTGGGCGTGTAACTCTAACTTCTAGCCAAAGTTTGAGTGTTTGAATCTCATCAAGGAGGACTTTAGCATTTGAGCTAATTAGTAACTTTGCAACTACTTACTACTTTGTAGCTATTACTTATCATGTTAGCTTAGCATGCAGCTACTTAGCATGTTTGCTAACCTTTCCCCTAAACCCATTTAACTCTACCTTAAACCCCTCACCTAGCTAACGTTAGCAACAACAAATTGGAATTCGAAACATATCATACATCTTACAAGTTTGCAACATATTGTATGAATAACAATGTGTAAAATAACATACACATTTTAATTCTTAACGTACGATACGTCCTACAAGTCGTATTATACTGAACAACAATCTCAACGCAACAATTTCAAATATTTACAGGTTGTATAAGGAAATCAGTCAATTTAAGTCAATGAGACCCAAATCTATGGATTTCACATGACTGGGAAGGGGCTCAGCCATGGGTGGGACTTGGGAGGGCATGGGCCCACTTGGGAGCCAGGCCCAGCCAATAAGAAATAGTTTTTCCCCACAAAGGTCTTTATTACAGAAATACATTTTATTCAGCACCACCCCCCCCCCCCCCCACCCCCCCCACCCCCAGACATTCCTGCAGGTGAAGAGGTCCTGGGCTGCCGTGGTTTCATGTGATCTGCAGTTGTGAGGCCGGTTGGATGTCCTGCCAAATTCTCTAAAAGGACGTTAGAGGAGACTTATGGTAGAGATATAAACAGTTCTCTGGCAACAGCTCTGGTGGACATTCCTGCATTCATCATGACAATTGCACATTCCCTAAATTTGAGATTTGAGACATCTGTGACATTGTGTTGTGTGGCCTTTTATTGTCCCCAGCACAAGGTGCACCTGTGTAATGATAATGCTGTTTTATCGGCATCTTGATATGCCACACCTGTCAGGTGGATGGATTATCTTGACAAAGGCGGAAATGCTCACTAACAGGGATATTAACAATGTTGTGCACGACATTTGAGAGACATTAGTTTTTTGTGCATATAGAACATTACTGGATTTTTTTTGTTTCAGCTCATGAAACCAACAAATACATGTTTAGTTTATATATTGGTAGTCCAATGTAATCAAACATACTAAATGGAGTGGTACGGATGTTTATTTTGTATAATATAATACATTTTGCTCTGAGACCAGGTTGTCCCTCTGCAGTATTCTGTGGGAAGGAGCTAGTATACACTTTTTTTATTGAACTAGGCAAGTCAGTTAAGAACAAATTCTTATTTACAATGATGGCCTAGGAACAGTGGGTTAACTACCTTGTTCAGAGTCAGAACAACAGATTTTTACCTTGTCAGCTTGGGGATTCAATCTAGTAACCTTTTGGTTACTAGCTCAATGCTCTAACCACTAGGCTACCTTCCGCCCCTAACATGTATCAGATAGAGATGGTATGATGATCACTTTTCACCACAAGTTTGGGGAGGGGGGGGGGGATTGTTTTACAACTTTATTTAATGTTACACAGTCACAGTTTAGATTAGTTATTTTAGTTACTGATCATGAATGTGTTTGGATAACTGCATTGAAGCAAGCTTTATTGATCTGCCAATGAAAAATAAAGTTACATGAATATGTACTGGTCAACCTCTTCTTCTCTTTAGTATTCAGTTCTTCATATTAGATCTGACAGTATGAATGGTTCTTATGGTTGTATTCAGTTCTTCATATTAGATCTGACAGTATGAATGGTTCTTATGGTAGTATTCAGTTCTTCATATTAGATCTGACAGTATGAATGGTTCTTATGGGCTGAGTGCTGGGAGTGTTTTTGTAAGACTACAGTCAGGAGTTCTCTCTGACCCTGTGATGTCACCACCACATTAAGTACATTCATCTTAAGATAGCCAGGTGAGACAACCACATATCACAGTAAACACATTTCTCCTCAATTGGTCAGTGTCACATTATTATTATTATTTGTATTATTTGTATTTATGGGGGGGGGGGTACTCTTTAAAGACGTAGGGTTTCAGACCATTTCGGGCAGAGGGGCAGGTACTCTGCTGTCCTAGCATCAGAAGGAAGCTGGTGCCACCATTGGGGTGCCAGGACAGAGAAGTGCTTTGTCTGGGCTGAGAGGGAGCTTGACCTCCTGTAGCAGTGGGACGGCCTTGAGACCAGAGGTGGCAGAACTGAGTGCTCGGGTTGGGATACAGGGTTAGAGCCTGAAGGTAGAGATGGGGCAGTTCTTCTTGCTGCACCGTAAGTAAACACCATTGTCTTGTAGTGGATGTGAGCTTCGGCTGGACGCCAGTGGAATGTACGGAGGAGCAGGGTGACATGGGGGAACTTGGGAATGTTAAACACCCAGAAGGACTGCAGTGTTCTAGATAAGTTCAGTGGAGACCCATCATTCAGGGCAGGTGAGCCACCTGTTTTGAGCCCCACAGTTATAGCGATAAAACAGTGTGAAATAAATGATCTGTTTGCAAACAATGTAAAATAACATATAATTGAGTTAGTAATAAAGTATAAAGTACAATAAATATACATAAATAAAATAAATATACAAACATGGACTCTTTTTTTTGTTTTCTTGAGTAAGGCAGCTCCAAAATCCAGGTCTTCAGCCTTCTGTGGAAGTGGGGCAAGCCCACAGAAAATACGGAGCATTGCGCCGTGATTGGCTTAGTGTTCTGTCATTCATGGGGACAATACGTCACTGCCAAGTTTAAGGGTAGAACTTGAAAATTCAAGCCCCTTTGGTGCTAGGAGAGAGTTACAAAAATCATGTTATATCTACAGTTGCTTTGATTGGACTGATCATGTCAACATCATACTTTCAACATCTGAGCTAGCAGTCATCATCATGAATCAAGTCGACAATCTACTGGCAAATCCTTTTTAATCTTTGTCATATGAAGAAAAATAATGAGAATTATAGATATAGATTATAGATTATAGATAAAACGGTGCTATATCGGTGCTCATCGGCCGTTGGACATAAACATCAAATTGCAAATTCAACAATGAGTGGTTTGGAAGGAATCAGTGGCTAACTGCAAGCATTGCAAAGCAATCATTAGCCTGCTATTCAGTGGAGTTGCTGTGTGGTCCCAAGTCTAAGATTAAGGGGCCTTTTTCCTAGTTTAAAAATGTAAACATTCAACATTGGCCGTGCTGTCAATGAAGATGAAGCTTGATTTGTGACACGCTCAAAACAACTTACCTCGGTACTGAAAAATCTGACTTGAGTGAGTTCAAGACAACTGGGAACTCAGGGAAAAACAAGCTACGACTGGGAAAATACGTTTTGAACTTTCATCCAACTCAGAATTGTAAATTGGGAACTTGGGCCTCTTTCTACAGCTACGACCTGAAGATCACTGACGTCATCATTTTTTTCCTGAGTTCCCAGTTGTCTTGAAAGCACCACAAATCCAGAGAATGCCAGACTTTGATGAAGTTTGATGACAAAATAAACCCACGAAGGACCGCCGCGCCACCTTCCTGTTCAAGTGATCACAGCACAACAAGGTGAGTCCAAAAATGTCTTGTATGCTTCTGCATAAATTATGTAATATACCAGGGAGATGTGTATACTGTAGCTAAGAAAGTAATACCAAGTGTATGTTGTGTAGTAAGATGTTAGTAGCCCATGTGCCTCACCCTAATAATTTGGTCTTGTTTCACCTCTTAATTTTGCCTATTGTTCTGACTTGGTGGTTGACATGTAGCCTATAACATGTTTTTGAGAAATGTAATCATTGAATATTGTAAGAATTTTCATTGTCTGCTTATATGCTCCTTAATTTATCCAACGGTTCTGACTTGGCGTACAAGGAGAACACTGTAAGAACAGCCATGTTCTTAATTCTGTCGCTGTACATTTCAAAAGTGCTGAACAAATAGTTATATTGACTACGTCCGTCCTAGCTCGCTCATTAATGTCTTAATCGAAATTACGGATTGCCTCTTATCTGCTTGTCGTCCCCTTATGCCATAGTTTGTACATCTCAAATGTCAGTAGAAACCACATTTGTTTAAGTAAGTCAGCCATGTTACTTTAAAAGACAGTAAATGAGGCTGAATGAACTGTTTCATTGCCAGACAAGGCTCCGCTGATAGCCAGGTGTAGCAGTGGTAAATTGTTGGGACTATGCTGTTGGGTCCTAACAGTTTGTGGGCACCGTTTCTCACTGTTATAGTGCAATTAATGTATTGTTTAGTGGCTTTGCTGGCATGCGTCCATTTTTGAAATTTTATTTAACTAGTCAAGTCAGTTAAGAACAAATTCTTATTTACAATGAAGGCTTACCCCAGCCAATCCCGACCGATGATGGGCCAATTGTGCGATTCCCTGTCCAATCATGGCCAGATGTGATTCAGCCTGGATTCGAACCAGGGACTATAGAGACGATGTCTCTTGCACTGAGATGAGGTGCCTTAGACCGCTGCGCCACTCGTGAGCCCTTAAAAGGTTTGCCCCCAATGTGAGGCAGGAGTTTACGGCACAAGCAGGGAGCCCATTCAACAGAGATTTGAGAAATATTTTGGTACTCTTCTCCAGATTTGTTCCTCACCACAAACCTGTCTCAAAGCTCGACAGACAATTTCTTCGACCTCGTTGCTTGGTTTTTGCTCTGACATGCACTGTCAACTGTGGAACCTTATATCGACAGGTGTGATCCTTTTCCAATCATGTCCAATCATTTGAATTTGCCACAGGTGGATTCCAATCAAGTTGTAGAAACATCTCAAGGATTATCAATGGAAACAGGATGCACTTGAGCTCACTTTCGAGTCTCAGGGCAAAGGGTCTGAATAAATCAAATCAAATGTTATTTGTCACATACACATGGTTAGCAGATGTTAATGCGAGTGTAGCGAAATGCTTGTGCTTCTAGTTCCGACAATGCAGTAATAACCAACAAGTAATCTAGCTAACAATTCCAAAACTACTACCTTATAGACACAAGTGTAAGGGGATAAAGAATATGTACATAAAGATATATGAATGAGTGATGGTACAGAGCGGCATAGGCAAGATACAGTAGATGGTATTGAGTGCAGTATATACATATGAGATGAGTATGTAAACAAAGTGGCATAGTTAAAGTGGCTAGTGATACATGTATTACATAAAGATGCAGTCGATGATATAGAGTACAGTATATACGTATGCATATGAGATGAATAATGTAGGGTATGTAAACATTATATTAGGTAGCATTGTTTAAAGTGGCTAGTGATATATTTTACATCATTTCCCATCAATTCCCATTATTAAAGTGGCTGGAGTTGAGTCAGTGTGTTGGCAGCAGCCACTCAATGTTAGTGGTGGCTGTTTAACAGTCTGATGGCCTTGAGATAGAAGCTGTTTTTCAGTCTCTCGGTCCCAGCTTTGATGCACCTGTACTGACCTCGCCTTCTGGATGATAGCGGGGTGAACAGGCAGTGGCTCGGGTGGTTGTTGTCCTTGATGATCTTTATGGCCTTCCTGTGACATCGGGTGGTGTAGGTGTCCTGGAGGGCAGGTAGTTTGCCCCCGGTGATGCGTTGTGCAGACCTCACTACCCTCTGGAGAGCCTTACGGTTGTGGGCGGAGCAGTTGCCGTACCCGACAGGATGCTCTCGATTGTGCATCTGTAGAAGTTTGTGAGTGCTTTTGGTGACAAGCCGAATTTCTTCAGCCTCCTGAGGTTGAAGAGGCGCTGCTGCGCCTTCTTCACAATGCTGTCTGTGTGGGTGGACCAATTCAGTTTGTCTGTGATGTGTACGCCGAGGAACTTAAAACTTACTACCCTCTCCACTACTGTTCCATCGATGTGGATAGGGCGGTGTTCCCTCTGCTGTTTCCTGAAGTCCACAATCATCTCCTTAGTTTTGTTGACGTTGAGTGTGAGGTTATTTTCCTGACACCACACTCCGAGGGCCCTCACCTCCTCCCTGTAGGCCGTCTCGTCGTTGTTGGTAATCAAGCCTACCACTGTTGTGTCGTCCGCAAACTTGATGATTGAGTTGGAGGCGTGCGTGGCCACGCAGTCGTGGGTGAACAGGGAGTACAGGAGAGGGCTCAGAACGCAAACCTTGTGGGGCCCCAGTGTTGAGGATCAGCGGGGTGGAGATGTTGTTGCCTACCCTCACCACCTGGAGGCGGCCCGTCAGGAAGTCCAGTACCCAGTTGCACAGGGCGGGGTCGAGACCCAGGGTCCCGAGCTTGATGACGAGCTTGGAGGGCACTTACCAAATAAGGTATTCATTTGTATAAATTTGCAAAAATATCTAAAAACCTGTTTTCGGTTTATCATTATGAGGTATTGTGTTTATATTGACGAGGGAAAAATGAATTTAATCCATTTTCAAATAAGGCTGTAACGTAAAAAAATGTGGGAAAAGTCAAGTGGTCTTGAATAATGCCCTGTATGTGATTCAAACTACAGATGTAAGGTTCTGAAGTGGTA